>NW_015387362.1:7501-50244 GCF_001527695.2 Protobothrops mucrosquamatus | reverse complement strand
TCTCTCTCTGTCTCTCTCTCTCTCTGTCTCTCTGTCTCTGTCTCTGTCTCTCTGTCTCTGTCTCTCTCTCTGTCTCTGTCTCTCTCTGTCTCTCTGTCTCTCTCTCTCTGTCTCTCTCTCTGTCTCTCTCTCTGTCTCTCTGTCTCTGTCTCTCTGTCTCTCTGTCTCTCTCTCTCTGTCTCTCTCTCTCTGTCTCTCTCTCTCTGTCTCTCTCTCTCTGTCTCTCGTGTGGTGCCAGTCCCCATCTGAAGTTTTGGAATGCTTCTACTATCTTGGCAGCAGCAAAAGGTTAAAAGATTGGTGCCAGTGAAATCTGGGGGAAAACATTTGCTTTCTAAGATAAAGAGAGCGAAAGAAAGGGATGCAGGATTTTAGATGATTTGTGAGTTGAAGGTTTTCAGCTCCCGGCTGTTCTGCAAATCAGTTAAATGAAGAATGATTAGATCAGTTTCCTCCAACTGGTTCTTGGGAATTCTGGAACCTGGTAGGTCCTAAATACGCCTGGAAATGTCTTTAACGGAAAAGCTGGCTTGGGGGAACGTGTGTGGGAAAGCTGGCTTAGGGGAAACATCAGGAGTAGGCTCGCAAACGACAGAACTGGGTCTCTAAACAGCAGAGCATGTGTTTAAGCAGCCTGCCCCCCAGCTGGCATGCTCCAGGGCCCCCGAGATGGCAGCTCCCTAGATGATCAGCTTGCATGGCTGGGAATCCTAGATGCTGCCATTCCAACCTCTTTTGGAGAGGGCAGAGTTGAGAGAGGGCTTGCTTAGAGACATACCTTTTAAAATGAAGTTTTTGTCTGGCTTCCTTGGCTGCTAAGGATCACCAGCCTGCCTCTTCAAATTTGGAGGCTGGAGACTCCCTCTCAACCTGCTCTATAAAAATTAATTGAAGTTTGAGTAATGGCGGAAGAAGCACTTAAAGGAGGCCCAGGTGGGGGCTGACTCAGTTGGCACAGAGGCTGGGATACAAGGGGGTCTTGAGCTCCTCTGATATGCTGCAGGCGACAAAGAGAGTAGCAAAAGAAAAAAGAAAAAAAAAGGTCAACCTGTCTACTTGGAAGAAGTGTGACTCGGCAAATTAGTCAGGCTGGGTCGTCAGAGCTGTAAGAAAGCAGCTTGACTGACCCTTCAGGGCACGTAACCTTTTAGTTCCCTACCTATGACTCTGCTTGTTTGCTGTCATGTGGACCGGAAATGGACTGTTCTTTGATATTTCTGAACGTAATACTTGTGTCTCTGAACTCTTCTGAAAAAAGCAAGTTTTGGTGCTTGTTTACTGATGTAATAGAGTGTGGGAGAAACCTTGGGAGACTGGATGAAGAGACACTGCCTAGGGCAGAGGTCCCCAATCTTTTGGGCACCAGGGACCCGTTCCGTGGGGAGAGTTTTTTCCACGGGCTGGAGAGTGTGTGGTTTTGTGTGCTGCCTGCATCCCACAGATGGGGCTTTGCTTGTTTGTGTGGACCGGTTGGTGGCATGCCATGGCCTGGTACCAGTCCACGGATCGGGGGTTGGGGACCCCTGGCTTAGGGAACAGTTAGATAAAGGACCGCCTAGCCCACAGCTGGATAGTGGGCAGGGCAAGGGGCTCAGGAGAGACCCTCCCTAGTTTCTTGGGCTGCATAGGGTGGGGGAAGAATTGTACTTTCAGACTTGCAAGATGCTGTCAGTGTAGCTTTACAACAAAATAGAATTAGCTCATCTAATTGTGATTCCTATCTGGTTTACCCCACGAGGCTGAGAGCTGCTGAAGAAAACTTTTGAGTTTGCTGTGTGTTTTGCGTTTCTTTGATTAAAGATTTATGACTGCGACAAATACCTTAAATTTGTGTCAGAAGCTGGCAGCTCAGAAGAACGATGCCCTTTCCTTTCCTTTCGAGTTGTTGTAGAAAACAACAGGAGTTCCAGGTTGAAGGAGTCAACAGGATAGGACAAAATTACGGGCATAATATTTCCCATCAGATGCCTCTGAAGAGTTCATAGGTAGGATATAGAGATGACAATTTTCTGGCAATGAGCAGACAGCAGCTGCACAATTGTCACCATTGGTAGGTGTCCCCTTGTGAAATTAACTACTTTTTGATCACCTTGATGTTGCTCGTGGGGAGGGACCCCTGTGGGGGCCGGGCAGGGTTGGGGGAGATCCAGGGGGTCTCTGGCAGGTGGGGCGGTGGGCAGGAGGCTCGTCCTGCGGGGTGTGGCGAGGTAAGGTGAGGCAGGGTGGTGGTGCCATTGTCACCGGGCAAGGCGAGGCAGGGGCCAGGGTGGCTGCTGCCTGACACCATCAGCCCCTGCACACAGAGGCCAGCGAGCACATCGGTGCTGGGATGCATCTGGCCACATGGGACCTCGACGAGTTAGCGGGCGGCTGATTGAAGAGGGATGGTTGCCATCTCCGGGGCATGGCGCATGTGCCCACAGAGAGGACTCTGAGTGCCGCCTCTGGCACGCGTGCCATAGGTTCGCCACCACTGCCCTACATCGTGGCAGTAAATTCTCCGAGTCAGTATACGTAACCCTTCCTTTCTTTTGTACGACTTGCATCAGCATCTTTTCCATACTTAATAGCAAAGCGATTCCAGCTTGAGGGAGGAACAAGGCTGAATGCTTGCAAAGAAAAACTAGAGAAAAGATGGGCCTCCTCTGCAACCCTCATCTTCTCTCTGCTTTGCGCTCTTTCGGCAGACTTGGGCCCAGCATCTGATGTCCCCTTGTTTTCCCTCTCATTCTTGGGTTAGCACAGCTGTAGCCATGACAGCATCTTAGAAAAACGGGCTACGCTGCCAAAAATCCAGTTTCATAAACTGGAGACTGCAGCATTTTAGGAAAAGAAAGAAAGGAAGAATGTTTTCCTGCTGAGACTCTGAGTGCTTTGGTTGCTAAACCATCCTGCAAGCAAAGAAGGGACGACATGTCAGAGGTGGAGGGTTTTCTGCCCGAAGTTTTCAGCTTGGCGATCCAGCAGTGACTACAAAGCCAGAACAATAACCGAGCCAGGTTGGCGAGGTCAACCTTCCCCTAGTTCGTTTGTTTGTATCCTGTCTTTATTATTTTTACAAATAACTAAAGGGGGCGAACATATCCAACAGACGTTCCTCCACCTATTTTCCCCACAACTGCAACCCTGTGGGTTGGGCTGAGAGAGAAGGACAGGCCCAAAGTCACCTAGTTGGCTTTCATGGCTAAGGTGGGACTTGAATTCACCGTTTCCTGCTTTCTAGCCTGGTGCCTTAACCACTAGACCAGACTGGTTTTAGATCAAACTGGTTCTCCTTCAGCTAAAGTCCTTCTTCCTGGGTGTTGCTTCTTTTTCTTAATTGTACCGTGCTTGTATTTTTTGAATTGTTTTTTTTGAAAATTGTACTTAATTGTACTGTGCTTATATTTTTTTTGAAAAAGGGTTATGGCTGGTTGCCAGGGCTGCTTTAAACATTGCTAGCTTGGAACCAAAATGTAGCCTGCACATTTGCAATCTTGTATGTCCTTGCTTGCGATTACTCTAGGAAGGACTGCAGCCCTTTTCATTTATCATTTATTCATTGAACATGCATGGACTTCTTCATGTATGGAGTGTACATGTGTAGGGATTTGTAATTGTCCTAGGAAGGGATTGAAAAGTTGTCCTGTGGGTCCAGGCCTCCAGCAGATGTAGACATTGGGCTTCAAGTAAGGAGACACTGTGATTCATTCTTGCCTCTTCAAATAGGATGCAACGTGAGTAATAATACAAAACCTGACTGGGGCATAGAGTAGTGGTGGTTCTGCTTTCAATTCTGCTAGTATTCCTTGTTAATAGCTGCCTTCCTCTTCTCTTGAGCACTTGTCCTTAAGATATCACAGGTGGGCTGGGAAAGGGGTGAGCAGCGCCTGAATCCATGCACAGAATGATTGACAGATGGATGGGTTGGCTCTTTAGAACGACAAATTATTTCTGGGCAGACTAACCGAGTGACAGAGTTGGAAGGGACCTTGGAGGTCTTCTAGTCCAACCTTTTGCTCAAGCAGGAAACCCTACCCCATTTCAGACCTATACCGTTTCTCTCTGCTTCCTCCTCCTCCTCCTCCTTTTCTAGTCTTGAGTCTGCTTTCCTGTTCCATCTTCCAGGTTTTGGCCATTTCCTATTTAGTCTGTAATGTTTATACGAATTTCTCTCCAGATCTCTTTATCTCTTAGCTTCTCCTTGCTCCTCTGCTTTGATCCCCCCCCTTCTGCTCCCTTATCTGCTTCTTCTTTGTTCCTGCCCACTCCAGCTCTACCTTGCCCTTCTATAAACTGATCCGTTTCTGTCTTATATATATATATATATATGATACTTCCCCCTGAGGAATCTAAGTGTTTGTGAACATTCTGAGACATCATAGGGGCTCCATCAGCAGGCAAGAGGCAGCTTATAGAAAGGCTGCAGCCTGCTTTTAGTTTATTATATATCAAGATAAAAGGAATTTGGATCTTTTTCTTCCAGGACCTGATATGTGGGATTTAACAGGACTGGGGTGTTTTGAGGTGAAGGGGGGGGGGGAAGAAAGGAGGTCTTATTGCCAATACAAATTCCAAGGCGAAACAGCTGTCACATCTTCTTAGCCAACACATAACATACCTTGCTGGATATTTCTTCATGTCCAACTCGATTTTCATCTAGCCAAGCAACACAGGGTGGCCCCCTGGGAACTGTTTTCAGAACCTAACGCGCTGCAACTCTAAAGTTGCCTTTCCTACCCAAACAATGGAATTTTGTAAAGAGTGTTAAAAACAATCCACCCAATGTCAGCCTGAAGAATCAGGACCCGTATGTTAAGATTTATGGCTCAAGCCTACAGACAAGAATCTGGTCAACTAAAGTTCAGTACTAAATTGGCGCCAGGTAGGAGTCAAGGGAATGCAAGAGGGGTTGGAATGGGACTGTTTGTGGCAATGTAATGATTCTAGGCTGATGATGCATTTAACGCCCCCCCCCCTCCAATCTCTACCTGCTCTTCCCCTACATCCAGTTAAATAACGATGGTTCCCCTGATCTTTGTAGAATTACTGCTAACTGTGTTACATGTGTAGAAATAAGTGATTTTCTAGAGCCTGGAATTGAGTTGACTCTTCATCCCTGTAGTCCTTGTGTAACTTTAAAAGTGTGCCATTTGTTTCGTAATTTTCCCAAAGCAAGGAAGGATGCAACTAGAAATATGATAATTGCTAAATTGCCCTAAAGCTTGTGATGTGAATTTGGTCCTCTGGTCTTAACCCTTCTTGTGGAGTTGTCCTAAAAAGAAAAGCAGGGCAGAAATGCAAGTTGTAGAGAAGCAGGGAAGTCAGCCAGCTGGTGGAATTTACTACCTACAGTGTGGCTGGCTATAATTATTTATTTGGAACAGATTTACATCTGCCTTGAGTCAAAAAGTCTCACAAATGTATTTTGCCAAAGGTCAGGCTTACAGACTTATGGACTTACCTATGAGAAAAAAATTGAGGAAGGGGAGGAGAGAGGGAGAAAAAAAAGCAACTCTTTTCTCTGTATTACAGCTCTTAAAAAAGGATCAGCTAGGAGAAAAAGAGCAGACGGCATGATGGAGTGGTTGCCACCTGTTGCCCGTTGAAGATGGAAATGGGTGGTGGAATACTGTACCTGCGCCACAGCTTTACCTATTGATTTCTGTAGCCACCATTTCATCAAGCACCTCTGGGCACTGTACATCATAAGCCATAAAAATGATTAAAACAATGCAAAGTAAATTATATTTGGCACCTAGAAAAACCTGCTGCTTTTGGATTTTAATAAGCCAGGAAAGGAGGCCCTTAATACACTCAAGGACCCAAGCCCTTAGTCTTCATGGGTTTGTGAAAGGCCAACAAGTTTGGGGTCATTCTGATATCCAAAGAGAGAATATTTCTGAAAGTAGAGACTACTGCAGAGAAGGCACATCTCCTGGTTTCTGCCAGCCCATGTTTCTTGGCTGCAGGATCTAATCTGAGTCAATCCCAGGGATCAGAGGTTTTGTCTTCCGAGATTTTGGACTCCTGATGGGCTCCAGCTAAGTCTGAAAGCTCAGAAGAGTAAACTCTGGTCCTGGTGACTGATCCAGGTTGGATTCTGCAACATTATTGTGGGACATGTACATTCGCCTTAATTTCTTGGCTGATGGGACCCTCGGCATGCCTGCCTGATTTGGATGGATAGAAACGAATGGGAGAAGACAGTCTCTAAAGTAATCTTCAGGGATTACCTTAATCTCATTACCTGTGACACAGCCTGAACCTTCTGCTGTGTTACGTACAGCAAATGACTTGGTGTTCTCCGTGATTTGATTGGGCTGTGATGCCCTGAATGAAACGACCACGTTGTTGGTGACCCATGGCTAAGCTCTGCTGAAGTTCCCCTTTATGATTTTTGTCCCAACTGGCTTAGCTATTCCCAAATGCCAACGAACTATGTGTGTAACCATCTCTGTTTTCTTCCGTTCCTTTCAGACCGAAAACTACTCCTTTGATTCCAACTATGTGAACAGCAGAGCTCATTTAATAAAAAGGTAGGTGGGGTACTGGGTGTATTTTGGGGGGAAGGACTCAGCTTCACACCAAAGCCAAATTGTTTAATTCATTCCCATCGGCTTATTATTTCCTATGCAAAATCTGCTCTCTTGATTTGGGGATGGGGCGGTGATGGCAGCGGAGGGGGCAGCTTACTCAAAGTAAATAAGTAAAACTTTACATCTTAGTAAAAACCCCTGCCACTTTTGGCTTTTAAAGGCTTTTTTTTTTTGTCAAACCCAACTCAATCCAAAACTCATTCATACATAGGAGTGGTGTAGAGTCAGGCAAAATTCTGTTATCCTGACAACTTAAAAATTCATAGAGTTTATTTCACTGCACAAAACACAAAATGGGGAAGTTGGTGCTGGAGATTTCTCTCTGCTATGGAGGAAGAGAGTGGGGGGGAAAGGAACTGCCACGGGATTGATCCTGCGCTTATTTTTATTTTTAAAAAAGAAGGGTTTGGAAAGGAAAAATAACATTTGTATTATGATGTGTCCCCATCTCTTTAACTCAACTATTTCCTCCCCGTTCAAAGAATTTGTTTATTGCCCAGTTTCTTTCAAGCATAAACCAGAAAGTGAATGTAGTTCCTTGGGAATGTGTTGATAATAATAATTACTAACATGCCAGTAGTCATTATCTCTAGCGTTGGAACTAGATTATTCTTTCCTTCTTGTATCCATCCAATACCTCCACTTTCAATGTCTTTAAATAAAGTTCTGAAATAGGATTCAGTTGCCAGGGACTTGGTGTTCGCTTCTTCATCAATCAACCTCATCATGACTTAAAAGGGCTAACCATCTTTTGACCCTACAGGGATGATTGAACTTTTATTCTTACCTGCCTCAGCACCGAGGCTGTGAATGATGGGGTTTAGAGTCCAGCCTCAGGATGGCCATGGACTCTGAATGTCCTAGTCTAAAATTGGTGGTGGTGTCAAGGGGTTTTGGGTAGGTGTGTTTGCTTAACTAAATTGTTAGGTCTGAAATCAGAGATCTCATGTTCTACCCATTTGATGGGAGAAGCAAAGATTCTTTTGCGTAATCAAACAAATGAATGGTCCATGTGTGCAAAGAGCACGAAGACTATAAGAAGCTTGCTCTGCTTGAAGTTTTCTTCTTCCTTGACTTTTTAATGCCTTCGAAGCTTGGATTTCTTTAAACACATCACATTTTACTTAATTCTAATCTGGCTGGCTTTCTGGGTTGAATCATAATCATTCCATCAACTGATAAATTTTTTGAAGACCACTTTGAGGTGACACCCCGCTGCTCGCTTCAATTCCAGGCCGGAGGTAGCAAATGGATTTCTTTCTGAGACCCTAAGGCACTTCCCGGATCGCTTTCATCCTTTCTTTATTTCATCCCATCTTTCTTTCTCCCCCCCAAAACTCAGTTTGCCAACCGGGATTTCTGGTTCCCGGGTTCTTCGTAAATGTGCTCGCAATAAGGTCGTTGACTTTGAGAGCGTGAAAGAGAGAGAAGGAACGGCCGAAACCGCCCGAGTGTCAAACAATACAGCTTCCTAGTTTTTATCTTTGAAGCTGCAGAAGACTCCTCGCTGTTTTCCGTTACAACATACTCTGGAATTTTTTCTCCATTTAATCTTGGTTGTCACAGGAAATCTCCCATTTAATTCACACAGTAGGTGGCTGCTCTAACCCATATGCCCATATGCGAAAAGGGAATAAGCATGGGTTTGCCGTGGTTTTTAAATTTGCATGGTTGAATTACGCACTGTATATATTCTTGCCCCATCTGGCAAAATGTGTTCGATTATAACTCCCGTAGATCCTGAGTTGAGGCAGGGCGGCTGAACTGTAGGAGATTCGTCAGATTTTGAGCCATCAGGCAATGTTTTAGTGCATCTTGTTCTTACAGTTGTTGGAATTCTTTTTAGGAAGAAGAAACTTGGGTGCAGATGAGGTGAAACAGGGATACAAATGACTAGGAATGTTACTGATGCTTTCCAAAGTCTACTTATTGGATCTACCTGATCGTTAGTTCCTTTTCAACATCTTCTATTCTGACAAACGGCACCCTGCTCTTTTGAGCCCCATCTTAGTAGTTACAGGTCATCTTTGATTGATGACCGTTTGCTTAGCAACCATTTGAAGTTATGGTGGATCCCAAAATGGGGACTTATGACCTGAATTCAAAGTTCCAACATCTCCTCCTCCCCCTGCAGTCATGTAAAATCAGGCAACGGTCATGTGGTGACCTATTTTAGGATGGTCACAACTTATGACGGAAATTGTGGGCTCAATTACAGTCCTAAATTGAGTACTACTTGTATTTAGAGGCTAAACTTGCTTGCCTATGAGAAGGATTGCATTCAAGAACTAGTCAAGCTGGTTTCAAGTCCCCGTGGCCAGGAACAATTGGTGGAAGCAGGGATACAGTAAGAATTGTGGGGACTGAGCTTGGTTGTTTTCTTGCAGACAGTTCAGCTACCTCTGATGTTACCTAGTTGGATAATAAAACATCTGCAAGATAACAACCAAGCTCAGAGAGCACCAAGGACAGTTCAACTCATGGGCTACAAATATTCTCTTCTATTGGTAATAGTAAGATTCTCTGAAGGACATTTTAATGCAAGAATTAGAGATACAGTACAGAGTCTTGAAAACTGCATCAAGAACCACCACGACCTTATTTATTAATGAATTCATTGAAGTGGAGTCTCGTTATATTTTTTGACTCTTATTTCCCAGATTTTTGTTGTTGTTGTTGCAATCTGGAGTAAGCTGCCTTTTCTGAGATAAGGTATTAATGAACTGCTCTTCTATCTGTTGATAGTTGATTTCTAACGTTTCTCCTGATGTTTTCCAAGCCTCTTTATAAACTTACATCCGATAGACGGGAGTTTTTGTTTTGGCTTTAAAATAGGAGATCAAGAACAAACATTGTTGATGGAGCCAGGGGGCCATGTGTGCATGTGTATGTGTTGGATTGTGAGTGTGTTTGGTGCTGGGCTCTAATGCTGATTATTCGTTTTAAGGTGCTGCTGCTAAAAATACACATTCAGAAAAAAAAAAACCCTCTAAACTGTTACTTGACTAATTGGCGGCATTTTTGAAATCTATCAGAATCGGTTTTCATAATCAATTTGTTCTAACAGATGAATTGGTTCAAATGCTGCGATCTTAATTAGCATTGCAGTAACTACTTTTCATTCTCTTTCCCAGCTCTACTATTAGGTTGCGTCGGTCATCTGGGAGGAATTATTGTTAATGGGTTGGTGGAATTCATTCTGCTCTTTCAGAAGATCTGATTATCCTCCTGCCTAAAAATCCCGTGCGTTTAGACGATGACGGTTGTAAGTAGGAGATGAGAAGTAGCGCCCATTCCGAAGGAAGTGTTTGCTAAATAGGGTAGTTCATCATATTTAACCACGGTGGTAATTGCTAGTAGGGGGAAAATTGCCTCCTGTGTTGAATTGCTTCTTGTATTCCAATAAAGATTTCTTCCAGGGAGGGAAACTGTTCATGGTTTTCTCCTCCAGAGCCATCATGACGGGAAATGGACAGTGAAAATGATGTAGGCTCAAAGCTGAGGGTGGTGGGGAAGTGTTTAACTGAAGAAAAATCTGAGTATACGTTGAGAAAAATGGGCTTGGGGGTGTAAAGAATTGATTTGTCTCCTCGTGGGAGTCTTCTGCTGCTAGAAGACACACGTGAACTGAACAAACAAGTCTTTATTGCAGTCTTAGACTGAAAAATGTATTGTCTGGATCGGCAAAAGTGGAAGTAAGGTAGGTTCCCTGTTGGAACTCAACCCTCTGAGGGTAGTTAAGTTTAGTTAAGGAAAGAAAAAATCAAAAGTTCAAGAAGAAAGCATCCAGAAATGGAAAAGATACAAGGAAACTGGAAGTCAGACTAAAGCCAGGAAGCAAACAGCTGTACATCTTGTACACTGTCCAGCGAACCATCTGAACGTTGATATTTTGCTTCATTGGGTATGTGATATGTGTTTCCTTGGGAACAGTTATTTCACTACTGAAGCATTATTGCTCTGCCTGTAACTCAGACTTTCCAATGATATTGATAAGAATTCAGGAATGTCTATTGCCGCAACTGTGTCATGACATAAGAGAAGATCACAGAGCCTTCATGGGCTTGCAGAGAAGACTTACTAACATCTGAGAATGGTAGGAGCAGTTTCTGCTTATTATAGTAGGAAACTGGTGGCCTATCATATTACAACTCTTTTTCCTGAGGATCACAGCAAAAGATATTTCAAGGGATTGTGCAGCCCTGGGCTCTAGACTGTACACCTAGTACAGTGGTGGCGAACCTATGGCACGGCTGCCAGAGGCGGCACTCAGAGCCCTCTCTGTGGGCACCTGCGCCGTCGCCCCAGTCCTAGGCCTTCAGTTGGGTTTTATAAAACCTTTTCGCTTTAGGCCTCCGCCGCCATGTGCAAAAAAAAAAAAAAGGTTCAATCAGTCAATTTCAATTTTTCGCGGGGAAAAAAAAGATCTTGCAAAGTTGGAATTGATTGAACTTTTTAGTCCCACCCAGTCTGCCGTTACCACCACAGCCACGCCCACCCAATGGGCCACACCCACCCAATGGGCCACGCCCACCCAATGGGCCACACCCACCCAATGGGCCACACCCACCCAGCACTCGGCGATGCATAAGTGGGTTTTGGGTTGCAGTTTGGGCACTCGGTCTCTAAAAGGTTCGCCATCACTGACCTAGTATCTTTTCTTTGAAATGACCGTGGGGAGAAAGCTGGAATCCTCAGCTGATTTCCCCATTTTCCAAAGAGACCTTCTAGAGTTTTTGTCTGGTTCTTAAGCCACAGCATTAGCTTCTTCACAATACAAATTCTTCCCTTCTCCAAAGACAGTGTGAAGGTAGGCTGGTATAAAAATGGTATAAAAGGTTTCTCCTGCCCAGTTGTGTCCGACTCTAGAGGTCGGTGCTTATCTCAATTTTCTACCCAAGGCAGTCAGTGTTGTCCAAAGACACTTCCGCGATTATGTGGGTGGCATGACTATATGCTGAAGTGCAAGGAATTCTGTTACCTTCCCACCGAAGTGGTACCTATTTATCTATTTGCCTTTGCAGGCTTTCAGACTGCCATGTTGACAGGAGCTGGGGCAAGGATGGAAGCTCAACCTGTCACGTGCTATTTGGGTCTTGAACTGTCAACGTTCAGGTTGACACGATCAGCATTTTAACTGTTAGGTCAATACCTCCCCCCCCTTTTAGGCTGGTATAGGGGGCAGATATAAGAGCATCTAGATCTCTTCCGTGGAATAATTAAATAGTGACATGTAGGGTTTATCTTTTCATGCTAGAGCAGCATCTATAGAGGTTGTGGATTATCCTTGGCATGCTAAAGTTCATTAGTTGATACATTTGGGAGAGAGCATTGAATTAAAGACCCTGAAGAACTCAGTCAACAACATAGGTTCTTTCATAAAGTTTTTAGGGCCCAGCATTTCTAGTGTTTGAGCCGCCGAGGAACAGAACCAGAGTGGACCTCACTTGGTGCTCTGGAGAACCGATACCTATCCTGTGCAGGGTGGATCAATGGGCCAATGATATGAGGCTGGTTGACAAGTTCTGTTTAGTGTTTAAGTACCTTTCCTTAGATATTAAGGGATAAAACCAAGAGAAAGGGTAAGAATGTCAGCGAAGGGGTATTGCCGAAGTATTATTCTAATGAGTGTGACAAAATGGTTTAGTCTGAAATGTCAGCTATTAATCCTCTGGTATGTGTTTAATCCAGCAAACCTCCCCCCCCCCGCACTTTCTGGAGAGGAGTGATGGCTGCCTTAACGTTGTAGTATGGAATCTTAAAACTTTTTACTCCTTAAGCTGTTTAGTCTTTTCTGAATTGATTTCTTACTAGCGTATGCATGCTGGATAAATCTTAGACTTAAAGGGATTCAGCAAATATGTCTTTACTTTAAAAGGTCATGTTTGAAGATGTTCCAGGCTTGGTGCTTGTCTGTAGAAGTATTGTTCCTCTTCTCTGCATGCCGTTTCAGCTTCAGTAGGACATCCCAACCTGATAGTTTAGATCAGGGGTGTCAAACTCGCCACGTCACATGACGTGTCGCAACATATCGTGACTTTTTTCCCATTGGAGTGGGCACGGTTTCTGCATGATGCATCCAGCCCGTGGGCTGGCAGTTTGATACCCCTGGTTTAGATGGAGACCTGACCTGGGTTTTGCAATGGGTTATCTATCTAAAATCTTGCCTTTAACGTCTACCTCCTTTCCAAGGTTCAGCTGCCAACATGGCCAATCAGACTCTTTACCAGGTGCATGCAAGCACATAATTTCTGACTGATTAGCTGCCGCCTTGTTGGAAGAAGAGTTAGCTAATTAAGCAACCCTGATGGCAGCTAATTGGAACTGTAAGGTTAGCAAGCCATTTCCCTCTCAGTCACATGATCAGTAAGAGAGTTGGGACTGTGATAAGCCCCTTAGAATTATTTATTTGTTCTCTGCTGTGATGCGGTTGTGGTGCTGGGTTTGCACAAGACAAAAGGTGGTGAAGTCTGTTTTGAGTTGAACTCAAGGCTTGATGACTTCATGGAGACAGCCATGTGGTTTTCTGGTTAACAAAGGAAGTAGTTTGCTATGGTTTTCTGACGGGATGAGTTTTTTTTTTAATTTCTTAGAAAGGTACTTCAGGGCTACTTACAGTATGTAGCAACTGCCTGCAACTCTTTAAAGCAGCTACATCTTTTTCCAGGATCAAACCGTTGCATTGATACTAAACAGCTTAGAGCTGAGAGACCCCCTAATTGGCTTGGATATAATGTTTAGCACTGAGCTCCTCTTAAGCATTAAAATTATTGTTGTTGCTATTATCAGATGATTATCTTTTTTATTAAGGAATAACATGATAATAACATTTTTAGGAACCTAGAAATTATTCTTGTTACTTTATTATTTGTTTGCAGCTCATAGTGCCTTCACAGGTGGGTGTCCCTATAAATATGTTAAATAATAACAGCATCCCGTTGAGGAAAAAAGCTGAATTTAAACCAAATGTGTCATTGAGTACATTCTCAGGCTACTATAGTAGCTTGAAAACTATGGCTGGCTTGGGAAATATGTCTTTGTTGCCTCAGACAGCTTGGAAAAATCTGTGTATTCTTAATAATTGTATCAAGTCAGTGGGCCTTCTACTCAGCTGCTTTGTCTTCTTAGATATTTGCTATCTCCTGATGTGGTGGAATCTGCAGCTGGACTGGAGGAAGGTGTTAAGAGGAGCTTAGAGTCCTTGCACTGCAGAAAGCAGTGGTACAGGCAGGATGTCCCCAAGAATCCCTGAACTTTTATCTAACCATTCCCAAGAGATTGCAGTCAGTCTGGTGACATTCTTGTAACATAGGTGACTAACAATAAAGCTTCTGCTTGAGACCATTCACGAGCGATTCTGGTTGTTTGTGCTTGACCCCTGGCCTCAGAATTCTATACTTAAGTAAACCTCATAGAGTTTATTTTTACATCAGTGAATACTCATGGGGATCTTCTGTTTGTGTGAATTGCAGCCTTCTCTTTGTGTGGCACGGACAATGTCCATAGGATGGCTTGCTGTTGTGCTTTCCACTTTCTGGGAAAGGTCTTCTCGGGATTTTGCTCCCTCCCTCCAATCTGCCTGCGATGTTTCTTTGGTTCTCCTCTGCCTAAACACTCTCCCTGTCCTCACTCTGTTCCACAAGCAGGTATACTCGCAGGATGATCTTTTTTTCCTTTTCTTAAAAACCTTCTGGGTCTGTCTCCAGTTCCAGCTGCCTCACTACATGAGAAGATGGGTGAGCAGAGTGGCTAACTTGTTATATTGGAAACGGTCTCTTGCGACAGCCTATTTCTCCCAGTGGGAAGCTCGAAGTGCTGCAAAACCTGCCCCAGGCTTTGGATCCCCTCTGGGCAGAAATTGGGGAGGAAAAGTGTGATTGCGTTTCTCCAAGTGGACTCTGCAGAGCAAAAATAACTCACCTTTCTTCCACCCAGCAGCTCAACATTCAAAGATTTGGAGGGGAACAGCTTGAAGGACAGCGGGCACGAAGAAAGTGACCAGACGGATAGTGAACACGATGCTCAGCGGGGCCTGTACTGTGACACAGCTGTTAATGATGTTTTGAATACCAGTGTCACCTCCATGGGGTCTCAGGTACCTGAACAAGGTAGGTGGCATCAATTTTGCAAATGCTGGGCATGGTATGGTAGAGCCTGCTAGTCCAAAAGAACGTGGGGAGTCATTAAGTCATCTTCCATGAGATGCTACTTGCTTAGAATGTTTATGAACATCTCAACTGCTCAAGAAAGAAGGGCCAGCTTTGGACGTTAACAAAAGCAGCAACATCCTTGGGAAGGAAGGGAAAGGTCTGTGACAACAATTCATTTCGGGTCACTATAGTAAGCAAGAATGTCAGGAGAGGGCAGATGGTGGCCTAAGGAGATTTGGAAGCCGTCCTAGAAACTGAGAGAATGGGTTGGCCAAAACTGAACGGCTAACAGGGTTCAGGGAAGGAATGACTCTTTGAATGTCACCTTTAAAGTCACCTGTCCTGCATTTGGCTTCAAATTCCCGTCTAATGTTTCTGACCTATCTTTCAGGATCAGTGGGGTGAAGTAAAACTGTGGGCAATCATTTATGCCTCAGCAAACTGAAAGCTTCTTAGTCAACCTTTCCCCCAGAGGAATTTATGGGAGATATATTGGAAACGCCTGCCTCTTTATTGTGCTTTTTATTCACAATGTTAAAAAGAAGAAGAAGAAGAAGAAACCAGCACCTTATAACAAATGCGATAGTGATTTTGCGTAGTGACTCAGAGTTCGTGAGAACATGGATTACTACAGGGAGAAGATTAGATGCTTCCTGCCTATGTCTCTTGGCAATGCAGAAAACGTTGCAGATGTGACTGTGAGGCTAGTGACATACTCTGATAAGAGCTCCTACATACCGGGGAGGCTACTTCTCTAAGCGCTTTCTTCTCCATTCCCTTAGAACAGGGGTGTCAAACTCAATTTCACTGAGGGCCACATCAGCATTGCAGTTGCCCCGGGGGGGCGGGTGGGTGTGGCCAGAGTGGATGCAGCCTAATGGGTGGGCGTGGATGGAGTGGGTGTGGCCAGTTCTACATCATTCGCGTCAAGGGTGCCTATGGGGGGCCTGGGCAGGAGTGGGACAGATCTGAGGGTCTCTGGCAGAAGGGGGTGGGACCGGGGCAAGTACCAAGGCATGGTCCACTGGGGCAAGTGCCAAGATGGCCACCACAAAATTGTACATTGGCTCCCAGCCGGCCTGGGCCAGGGCCAAGGCAGTGGGGGCCGTTTCCTCAGTGTTTCCAGGATGGCTTCGCGGGCCACATGAAACCACTTCGTGGGCCGCATCCGGCCCCCGGGCCTTGTGTTTGACATGTCTGCCTTAGAAGGCATAATTTTTCCCAAGTGCCTTATAGTTCAGAACGAAGTCCCTCAAACGTTTTTGGATGAGAAGCAGCAGGTTCATGCTGCTAGCTTTGTCGCGCGCCTTATTCAGACACGATGTCTTGACAGCCATGGGTGTGCTGCTTGATCCGTGATGTTGCTCTCATTTATTTTTCTCTCTTGGAATTGAAGTCCTAGATGGCCAATTTTTACCTGTCGCAGTGCTATTCCCCTTTTGCCATTCAAGGTCATTTGAAAACTTCAGGCTTTTCCCTTAGGCTGTTACAACTTTAGTTCCCAGAGCACCCAGTTCGGCAAAGGTGGCGAAGTGTATGTAAATACGCACTTAGAGATGTTATGGAAATTACACCCTGGTTTCTTAGCCATTATACACACTGGAATACATGTGTCACACATGCAGCCGGCAGAACAAGTGGGCCAGTAAATATGACTTGCGGTGTTTAAATGTTTGTGTATTGCTGGCTGCTCCTTTTTTTCAGCTAGATTCTATCTGATGGTTGAAAAAAAGGGGAAAGTGATCTCTTTATTTATGAGGTTTATCTCTTTATTTACGAGGTTTAACTCCTGCCCTAAGCTTTCCAGGCTGGTCTGTTAACACAGGAGTAGTTGTGAATTGGCTGAGACAATCTACTAATTGAGTTACCACAGCTAGAGTCAAAATGGGGCTAATGAGAAGGAAGAGACAGTGGTGTGTGTTCGGGGGAAATTGTCAGAATCTCAAAACACCCTCGTGGAAGGGAACCTGAGCAGGCAAAAGAACACTGAGATTTCTGTTGAGAAAAAAGTGATCCAAGAATGCGAGAAAAAGCAAAGCTGGATGGGATATTTCATCCGTTCCTTGCTTTCTTTTATGGCACATTCTCCCATGTAAACATTTATTTGTTGACTGTAAAAGTTTACTGCCCATTTCCCAGAGGAAGCAATGGACAAAATTAGCAATATTTAAAGCAATCAAAGCAAAATAAACTGTAATTGGAAGTGTTAGTAAGAACAGCAGTAAGGGTCTGACAAATAAAACATCTTGGGGCTGTTAAACGTTTTTTGCCAAATGTCTGTTTAAAGAGCCTTGTTTCTGCAGGCTGCCTAAAACTGTATAATGCTAAGAGTCAATATGTTGGTCAATATGTTGTTCAAGGTGGATACGAACACAGTTCTGAAAGAGAAATGTAGAAATGTTCTAGTTTTTAGGGTGGTTTTCTTGGGCAGCGATAGCATTTTAGGTTGTCTGTTTTCTTTTTCTAAAGAAAAACAAACAAACAAATGATACCTGTGTCAGCTTGTAAGCAAACCTGAAATTATCTATCTATCTGTCTGTCTGTCTGTCTGCCTGCCTGCCTGCCTGCCTGCCTGCCTGCCTGCCTGCCTGCCTACCTACCTACCTATTATCTATCTATCTACCTACCTCCACTTTGCTCTAGGAATTTAGCAAATGTGAATGTATAGAGGAAACCAGAGAAAAAATATATATCCGTGTATAACTTCAAAATGAGAGGCATTTCCTAAAAGTCTGAAAAAAATTGCCAAAATTCAGAGGGTTTTCCCCGAGCCCAGACTGCAAATTCTTTACCTTTCATAATAATATTTCAACCTTAGCAAACTTCTCATTCTCTTCTATCCAAAGGAGAGAAACAACAGTGTTTGTGTCAGGGAGAGGTCTAAAGATCGGATTCTACATTTTTCCTTCAAGTGCCCTCCAAGCAAGATTTTTTAAAAGCCTCCAGGTCTTTGTACGTATTAATCATTTATCCTTGTGAAGAACAATCTGAACAAGTCTGTAAGAGGACTTTTCTTCTCTCTCTCTCTAAATACCTGTGTGCAGATCATTATCTCTCTGTCATTTTTCTGCAAAGAGTTGCATAAAGAGTTCTCATTTAATATAATTAGTGCAGTTTGACTTCCAGAGCCTATGCAGTTTCTATCAGAGACCAAGATTCACAGCAAAGTTCAGAGTACCATTTTTTAGGTCGAGGGTGTGCATCTTGGTTTCAAACCACGATTTGGTGATTTTTTTTGCCCTTGAAACTACTTGAAATGGGGCATTTTCACTTTTTTACACCACCAAACCAAGGAAAAGGACAGTTCCAGGTTCATCTAAAGAAAGGGGTTCAATAACCTTTTGCTGTCATATTAAGAAGCCCCCAGTTAGCAGAAGGTAGGTCGGTGTTGTAAACATCTCTGAGCTTTGCTCAAATCTCACCCACCTGAAACTGAACAGGTACAATGCCTGTATGAGAACCAGCATAGTGATTAAAGTATCAGTTCCAGTCCTGCCTTAGGGATGAAGCCAGCTGGGTAACTTTGAGCCAGTCCATCTATCTCAAACTACCATTTAATGATGATGATGATGATGATGATGATGATGATGATGATGATGTTAATAATAATAATAATAATAATAATAATAATAATAATAATAATAATAATAATAATAATAATAATAATAATAAAGTTGGAAGGGACCTTGGAGGTCATCGAGTCCAACCCCCTGCTCAGGCAGGAAACCCTACACCATTTCGGACAAATGGCTGTTCAGTCTCTTCTTTAAAACTTCCAGTGTTGGAGCATTCACCGCTTCTGGAGGCAGGTTGTTCCACTGGTTAATTGTTCTAACTGTCAGGAAGTTTCTCCTTAGTTCTAGGTTGCTTCTCTCCTTGATTGGTTTCCAGCCGTTGCTTCTTGTCCTGCCTTCAGGCGCTTTGGAGAATAGCTTGACTCCCTCTTCTTTGTGGCAGCCTCTGAGATATTGGAAGACTGCTATCATGTCCCCCTTCGTCCTTCTCTTCGTTAAACTAGACATACCCAATTCCAGCAACCGTTCTTTATATGTTTTAGCCTCCAGTCCCCTAATCATCTTTGTTGCTCTTCTCTGTACTCTTTCTAGAGTCTCAGCATCTTTTTTACATCGTGGTGACCAAAACTGGATGCAGTATTCCAAATATGGCCTTACCAAGGCACTGTAAAGTGGGACAGCTTTACATCTCATGTACAGATGTAAAGCTGTGACATCTGTCACCCAAATCAGTGGGTTGATTTGACTGATTTGACTGTCCATGAATGTTGCTTGCATGCTCAGTGGAAGAGGAGAAAGCCATCCTTAGTTGGGAGCGTATAGTTGGGAGCGTATAGTTCTTTGGCCAATTTACCCTCGATGGTTCCACTCCCCTGCTAGATCCTCCAAACAAGCATTCAGAATCTCATGTAAGATTCACGGACTTTCTTTGCAGAAGAGAAGGTTTTTTATTATTATTATTATTTTAGGTTCCTAAGAGGAGTGATAAAAACATACAGAAAAATGATCTCGAATTTGTGACTCAACCTTAGCATGCTGTCAGCCGATTGAGCAGTAGGAACACAGATCACTTGGTTCCTGTATGGATGAATATGTTGAATTGCTTTCTAAATTGCAATCATTATTTCTGAATTGGCACCCTCACTTGGGTACAAAAAGGTGTCCTCTGGTTTTTTGGGGATGTTTTTTTGGGAGAGAAGAGACAGATGCATTTGGGATCATTTTATTTATTTATTGCCAATTCATACCTGGCTTTTCTATTCTTTTGAGCCGTCAAGGAGGTGCTATTAGCCATTTTGTTCATTTTCTATCCATTTCTTGGTAAATATAACAGGCCTTGACTAACAAGGAGCATTGGCCAATCGCCTTGGAAATAAAGGGTGACTTTCCTTCACTATAGAGGTGGTAAAATACTTTCCTTTTGAGGAGAAAAAAAAAGTCCCCAGACTTTCAGTTCTGGGTATATTCAAAAAAGTGATTCCATTTAACCCCACAAAACCTTCTAAATGAGAGTTCAGGGAGGTGATTTTGAAGTTCCTGTCCATCATCTGTTCTTAATGGGACACTGGTGGCATTCTCTGCAATAATATATTTTCTGGACAGTCATCTTATGAGCAGAGATGAAAAGATTAAACATTTATAGATATAGCGCTCTGAAAGTTTAAATTCTTGTTCAGACCCTCAACCCTTGCTGAAATAGCTTAGTGGCTCCAGCGGTGAAGAAAAAAAGATTTTGGAAGATAAAATCTTTATGGGAATGAACGTTTGGGAGGGGTTTGCTGGACAATGTAGAGAAAGTGGTCATTTTTAAGCAGTTGTATTTGATTAACAGTATTCATTAATTATATGATGTTTATAATGACACACTGAGAGCTTCTGCACCAAAGACAAATTTCTTGTGTGTTTAGTTACATTTGGCCAAATAAAGTCTATTCTATTCTATTCTATTCTATTCTATTCTATTCTATTCTATTCTATTCTATTCCTTATTTCTCTTCTCTTCTATCCTATCCTATCCTATCCTATCCTATCCTATCCTATCCTATCCTATCCTATCCTATCCTATCCTATCCTATCCTATTCCACATTCTATTCTATTCTATTCTATTCTATTCTATTCTATTCTATTCTATTCTATTCCATTCCATTCCATTCCATTCCACTCCACTCCACTCCACTCCACTCCACTTTCTATTCTATTCTATTCTATTCTATTCTATTCTATTCTATTCTATTCTATTCTATTCTATTCCATTCCATTTTCTATTTTCTATTTTCTATTTTCTATTTATTTTCTCTTTTCCATATGGTGATGGGGAAAGGCTAGAATTTAGGATGCCTGGGATGGAGATGAGAGTGGAAATCAATGTGCTTCCAGGTAGGACCTCTTCTACTTCCTCCTTTTTCTAGCTCTCCCCTTCCCCCGAGTAAATTCACTCTTTGCTGCCATTTTTGTGTGTGAACAAATATTTTATTATGTGGCAGAGATACCTGTAAAGTGAGATTGCTGATACAGAGGTCCTTTTAAGAGGAGTCGCTACTGTTAGTCTTTCACCTAGTAGTGTATAGAGGAAGTGCCAAATGCCTTAATGCATTCAGTGCAAATGTTATGTAAATTATATGGAGGTGTGAATGAGATATGTAAATCTACCACAGCTCTGCAGGAATTGCTAGCTTTTTCACAGATATTGGGCTGGTGATCCCCTGTTGCTCTAATATCTCCTCTGTTAGCTTTCCTAGTTGTAGATTCAGTAAGGTGACTTTCTGAGACTTTCTACTGCTAGCATACAAGTGGGTTTATGGAATGATGATGGGGGATGAAATGTTAGTAGTAATTGTATTAAAAATGATAGTTGCAAAAACAGTAGAAGGCTGAAAATACAAAACAGAAGATGCAGAAAAAAGAAGACAAAAGAAAAAAGAAAAATATAATAAAGAAAAAAAGAAATATATAAAAAACCAAGTTCTCCTTCATTGCAACAAATATAAACAATTTTAGTAACTTATCATCTTCTCTTAAAATACAACGAATGATCTCTTCTTTTTATTTCTCATCTCATATTTCTAAAGAAATCCTTAAAAACTTGTCATTTAGTCCTGGTCAGCAAAAATCTATCAAATGTTACCAGTGGTAACATGTGTATTTTAATTTTGATCAAACAAACCAACTTCATATTCCTTCTCATTACTCTTAACAATTTTGATTCTTAGTCCTTTCCAATAAAGGACTTAAAACTGTAATTTAAAACTTATTTCACTAAGGATTGAAGGAAATTTACCCAGTGTTTTCAGACTTATCATTCCAAAGGATCCTAATTGTTGAAAAGCAATTAATGAACCAATTTTCAAAAATGATTAGAAAAGCTAGTGACCTTCCAAAGGTGCCCATCATAGCCTGAGCAAGGCAGCAATTCCCTCACCCCACAAGCTCTAAATCCACTGGAAACCACTGGCTTGTGGTATCCTCACAAACAGCAACCATCTAGAGCAGACATGTCAAACTCGCGATGTCATACAACGTATTGGGACTGTTTTGCCATTGCCGGCAATGGGGTGGGCATGACTTCCACATGACGCGTCTGGCCCGCAGGCCAGCAGTTTGACATCCCTCATCTAGAGTATTTGTGGTTGAAGTCAACTCCTCTTCTTGTTTCGAGAGAAATTACAAATAGACTGGTCTATTTGCCCGCTCTTCATTCTGGTCTGGTTGTTGCCTCTGGTCTTCAGTTCACCATTTCTTCCTTGGAAATTGAAGGTTACGCAGTTGTGTTTCCTTGTCTTTAAATAAGAATGGTGACTTAAATAAGAACAGCTCGTTTGCTTTTACGCTGCATAACTATGTTGAGCATAGTTTTGCTACTACAGTGACAGAGTGTAACCTAGCTACCGGCTGATATATTTTCTTAATTGACCACTTGCTTGTCTCCACTTTTCATCACTAAAATTCAAGATGGTGTCCATTAAGTTTTCAGATGGTTTCCCATTCAGAACACTCTTAAACCTAGGAGTTTGATGGCATCTTTTCTGGCTAACAAATGTTATTAAGTGGCTTAAGGTTTTGTGAGCTGCAGCTCCCCTCCTCAGGTGCTTAGGATGGGTAGACTCATGTGAGATTAAATGGGGGTAAGGTGCAGCAGAAAATTGGGTGGGGGGGGGAGAGGAGAAGGTTGGGAAGAAAAGAAAGAGACGGTATCTGGTCCCAAAGATGTTTTTTTCAAAAGGCAACTGGACTTCGTATTTCCTTGAAGAAGACATTTTGCTTCTCCTCCAAGAAGCACAGGAGAATGGTTCTCATCCAAGAATTGAAGAAGCTTCTTGGATGAGAAGTGAAATGTCTTCAAGGAAAAACAAAGTCCAGTTGCCTTTTGAAAAATCACCTTTGGGACAGCTATGACCTGGGTGACTGAGAATCTTCATAGACATCTTCTCCTTCCTCTTCCTTCTTTGGGGGAATCTCTTTCAAAGCACAGCTGCATTGTAAAGTTTATGAGTAGGTAGTAGTAGGAATCTTCTTGACTTCTGCTTCTAATCTCATTTAGCTGTCAGAATTGTGCCCGGCCCTTCTTAACTTTTTGTTGGTCTTTCTTGATTGATTAGAATAATTTCATCAGCCAGATAAATTGCTTTTAATTGCTGTAATATGCACCCAATTTGGAATTCATTACTGCACTGAATTGTTTTCCTTTCCCTAATTGATATCAAATGGAATAATATATACCAGAACCCACACACATACGCTAATTTCTTTTGGCGGTATGAGCAGAAGGGCACCTGCCAACAAGTTAATAATCTGTTTATTTCCAAAGGTCCAGAATACTCCCACTTCAAATGTACCCCCTATCTTTATTTATTAGCTCTTCCATTGTTCTGAACTTTTGTGAGGCTGGATCAGTTTGGGGAGAAACAAGGCTCAACAGAAATCTGAAGGTTTTAAGACCTCGCAGCCTGTTGCGAGTGTGTAATTAAAGATATATCAATAGAGCTATAAAGAATTAGGCATCTTAAACAAGTACCTTGCCAAATGCACCGGTACCTTCTGTGTAGATTTTTTTTTTATGAGAATAAGAAAGTGGTTTTACATGGCTTTCTTTTAGATATTTTTTCAACTTCCCAGTTGAACCTACTGTCCTATATTTCCTGATGTTTCTCATTCAACTATTTACTAAGGCTCATCCTGCTTAGTTCAGAAAACCAATGAAAGTTAATTAAGTGCTAACTAAGTTAAGAGAAAAGTTTACTAAAAAAACTAGGAAAAGAAAAAAGATTATGGAAGCTATATACATCTGGGCTTACACAATATATAAAGTCAGAAGTTTTGTGTCAAAGCAGGCCTGAGTTGCATCAACAGAGGGCTAACATCAAGATCACAAGAAGTGATAATAACTGCTTTATATTGCATTAGTGAGGTCACACTTAGAATACTTCACCCGTTCTGGTCACCACGATACATAAAAGATGCTGAGATCCTAGAAACTTTGCAGAGAAGAGCAACAGAGGTGATTATGGGGTCTGGAGGCTCAATCCTATGAAGAATTGTTGAGGGTATAGCTAGCCTATCAAAAAGAAGGATTAGGGGGGGACATGATAACTGTCTTCCAGTACATGAGGGCTGTCCATAGAAGAGGGGATTGACTTATTCTCCAAAGCTCCAGAGGGCAGGACAAGAAGGAATGGGTGGAAGTTTGTTAAAGAGAGTTCCAACATAGAAATAAGGAGACATTTTCTGGTAGTGGCTGAGGAATTCTGGAAGTTGAAGTCCACAAGTCTTAAAAGTTGCCAAGGTTGAGGACCCCTGACATATAGATCATGCTGCAGACCATCCCACCTTCTTGTGTTCAGTTGTTCTGGAGAGAAGTGTGGGACAGGGCTCTCATGACCTTCTCCAACACCATTCTGCTCTTGCATTCATGGGGTCTTCAATGTATTCCAGCTCCTTGCTTCGGCATTTCAAGATTGGGCTTATGAAAGTGAATTGGATTCCAACAGCCTCAGATAAGGTAGATTTCTTTCTCGGCCCGCCGAGCCGCCAGGGAAGCCGTCTGTCTGGAATAGCTTCTGACATTGCAAAGCTGCGCGGCGCCGTGCTCCATAAATGGTGGCGTGGACCAGATGCTCAGAGCATAATTGAAAATTCCATTTTATCAGAATAGCATTTGCTGTCAGAAAGTTTTATCTTTACTTCTACAAAGAGGTTGATTAGATCCCTCAGGGGCCGAATTAGCATCTCCGAGACTGGATATCCTCTTTTGCAATTCATGGAGTTATTCCTCCTTTGGTTTCGCTCACATCGAATGCATGCATGTGTGTGTGTGTGTGTGTGTGTGTATGTATGTGTATATATATATATATGCAGAAAACAGTGTATGCCAATGCCCTCTTGCAAGCTTGCCTGTTCCTCAAGTGGAGATGCTTCATTTCAGTTCAGTACAAAGATGTTGAAGAGAAGGGAAAATATAATGCATCTTCAATAGTCTTTTGTGGCTGAGCTTTTGAGAAATGCTCGTTTCTAGCATATTTCTAGCATATGTAAGATCAGCTTTGTTCATGTTAGCCTGAAGTAGCTTATTTGAATAGGTAGGAATGGCAGGATCAAGAAATATATATGAAGAAAAAAGCAAGGAAGCTAAGACAATGAGGTCTGTCTGTCTGTCTGTCTGTCTGTCTGTCTGTCTGTCTGTCTGTCTGTCTGTCTGTCTGTCTCTCTCTCTCTCTCTCTCTCTCTCTCTCTCTCTCTATCTATCTATCTATCTATCTATCTATCCTTTATCTCCATGTCTGTCATCTCTCTCTTTTACTCTCTCTCTCTCTCTCTCCCTCTCCCTCTCTGACGCCCAGCAACTGTATGTGATGGGGTTGCCAACCACATTCTCTGTTAATGCATCTATACAATACCATGCCTTATTTAACTGTGATTTATTCACACAATACTCAGCCCAGCTGAAACCAAGCATATGTTGGCATAACAGTGTTTAAAACCTGGTCAGAGGTCCTGGATATTTGGGCAGAGATTTAACCCAAGAAGCAAAAATCAGATCTGAGCTCTGTGGATCTAAATATGAAATATATATATATATATATATATATATCCTCACCTGGAGCTTAAGGGGTGCATCACAACCCAGACAGGAATCTTGACAGCCAAGTTACACAATAAGCAGCTTATCAGATGTCATAAGTAGCTTATTGTTTTGCCTTCAAGAAAAATAAGAGCTAAATTGCAACTATTTTTCTGCAGAAAATGTGAAGGGTGGGGAAGAGAAAGATTAAAGTTGTGTCTGTGCAAATCTCTTCTAGACCATTGACTTGAAGCATAACCAAGTAAAATCCTATCATTCTGAATACAGATAGTCCTTGACTTACGACCACATTTGAGCCTAAATTTTCTGGTGTTAAGTAAGACATTTGTTAAGTGAATTTGGCCCCATTTTACTACCTTTCTTGCCCCAGTTGTTAAGTGAACTGCTGCGGTTGTTGAGTCGGTGACACAGCTGTTAAGTGACACTGGCTTCCCCGTTGACTTTGCTCATCAGAAGGTGGCAAAAAGCGATCACGTGACCCCGGGACACGGTGACCGTCATAAATAGGAACTGGTTTCCAAGTTTCCAAATTGTGATCACATGTCTTCAGGGACGCTACAATGGTTCTAAGTGTGAAAAATGGTCATAAGTCCCTTTTTTCAATGCCCTTGTCACTTTGAACGGTCACTAAACAAATGGCTGTAAGTTGAGGACTACCTGTATTGAAGCTTATTAAATATTATAGAAATTGGGAAGCCTGTCTATGGTTCGCTTCTCTCTATCCCACCACTCTGGACACATTCCTTCTTGTTGCAGCAAAATCCATAATCTTGGCATGCGTCTTTCATTGAAATGAATGAATCTAGGGCAGGGGTCTTCGAACTTGGCCCTTTTATGACTTGTGGACTTCAACTCTCAGAATTCCTCAGCCAGCATGCAGGCTGGCTGAAGAATTCTGGGAGTTGAAGTCCACAAGTCATAAAAGGGCCAAGTTTGAAGACCCCTGATCTAGGGCAACAGGAATTTGATAGTGAGGGTAAATGTAATTGTGTCTTTACACTGGTAATGGGAGAGCATAGCATTCCAGATGGCAATATGTTGATGACTTCTCCATCTCTTTAAAGGCCACTGAGTAAGGGTAAGGAGAATCAAAATGAAGCATGTGGCCTTTTCTGGCTGGAAGATTGTTTTCTGTTTTGTATTATATATATATATATGTATAATATATACAGAAAGTTTTTCAGACAGACCGGTCTGATTGATTGCACCTTGGCATTTTGACTGCTATACTGCAGTTCTACTTTTTTTTTTTTATAATCTCTTTTGCCTTGCAGCCCCCCAACTAGGGGCGTTAAGCAGGCTCAAGTCGCAACTGCGATACATTAAAAAATTCAGATTTCTTTTTTTCTTTTGTCAGCAAAAAAGAAATCTGAATATATTCAGATGAATATTCTCTGTGTTTAAAAATAAAATACTGCTGTGTTGACCACCCTGTCCGCATCTCAGTTCTGTGGCAGTGTGGAAAATAATTTCAGAAAACACAGGTATCAAGGGAATCACAGCTAATTAGAAAGAAAATGCTGGGTTTCATTTAAGGATCTCACCTTTTTATGTTCTTGTTTTTGTTAACACCTGCAAAGTTCCTCGATCATTTACATATTATCAGAGGGACAAGCACTTGGGAGTGGATGGTGATGGGGGATAAAGCAACAGAGGGCATCACCTGATTTTAAGCAAAGAGGGAAGAAAGAAAAAAAAATTAAATAAGGCCTCTTTGCTTTTGCTGGCAATGGAAACATCCCAAGGATGATTTTAATTGAAAGAAAAGTGTTGGGGCTTTGAATACACTCACAGAGGTGTAACATGTGCAGGTACAGTAGTCCTCGACTTAACAACAGTTTGTTTAGTGACCATTCAAAGTTACAATGTGACTGAAAAAAGTGACTGAGGACCATTTTTCACACTTATGACCATTGCATAAGTGGTCACGTGATAGAAATTCAGACAGGGCAGCTGACTCATATGGTATAGGGTTTCCTGCCTGCGCAGGGGGTTGGACTAGATGACCTCCAAGGTCCCTTCCAACTTTATCATTATCATTATTATTATTTATGAGAGTTGCACAGTGTCCTGGGATCACGTGATCCCTTTTGTGACCTTCTGACAAGCAAAGCCAATGGGAAAGCCAGATTGACTTAACAACCGTGTCACTAACTTAACCATTGCAGTCATTTACTGAACAAATGTCTCGCTTAGCAACATAAATTTTGGGGTCAGTTGTGGTTGTGAATTGAGGACTTCCTGTAGTTTGCTCTCCAACGTCGGAATGGAAAGATTCAGCTCTTTTGTCTGCTCTCAGAGAGAGCAATAGTGGAGAATACCTGTTTTCTGAGTAGGGGTGAGGTGAAAAGACATTCAGATTGTAGTGCGTCAGCCCCATGACTCAGCTGATTTCTTTGTGGATCCCAAAGGATATGCACTATAACCCCTAAAATAGTCCTTTTCCTGTGTTAAAGAAATGTGTTACCTCTTACGTTTGCGTGAAAAACAGACATTCCTGATCTGGCAGGCTCCCTATGGGATGAGAATAAGATTTCCGACTTCCCAGTATTAGCCAGACTAACTGTTATTTCTCAAAGTATCTGGAAGCATGTGATTGAGGAAGACTGATTTCAAGGAACCGTTATAAAAATCAGCTTAATAATAAAAGGCCAACTGTTTCCATTTCAGAGAACACCAGAGCAAGGGTAAAACTGACCAGATACAGTAGGTTAAAACAGGGGTCTTCAAACTTGGCCCTTTTATGACCCGTGGACTTCAACTCCCAGAATTCCTCAGCCAGCGTGCCTGGCTGAGGAATTCTGGGAGTTGAAGTCCACAGGTCATAAAAGGGCCACGTTTGAAGACCCCTGGGTTAAAACCTATAGAAACCTCTTGTCAGTTTCCCCTCTACAGCTCTTTCACCATAGTGTAGACCAAGGGTAGGCAACCTCGGCTCTTTTATCACTCGTGGACTTCAACTCCCAGAATTCCTGAGTCAGCATGGCTGGTTCACGAATTCTGGGTACTGAAGTCCACAAGTCATAAAAGAGCCAAGGTTTGCCCATCCCTGGCGTAGACCATGGTGCTAGATTTCCATTGGTTTTTTTTAAAAAAAATCTTTGATGCTCCGGTGCTCTTCCCCTTGAAGTTCTCATGATGTTCCATCTACGGTTGGCAAGATGCTCTGAAACCTTACTGTGAACGTCCTCCTTTTGCCCACAGAAATAATCCTGTTCCATCTGAGATTCAAGAATCTATCCGGTATTGTTTTAAGCCTCTTGAGTCATGTTGCCTCTTGTTTAGAAGAATTTTGCCCCGTTAAATATCGGAGGAGTTTCTTCTCTTTCGTTGGAGGATATTGCGGCATTGTCTTGTTCTTCAAAAGCTGGGCTCTGCAGCTAGACATCCATTTCATATTTAGCAGTAGGGTAGGTGTGTGAATAAAAGGGACCGTCTGTTAAAACAGCACGGAAGCAAATTCCTGATCTGAAACCACGATCAGCCTACATAGCTAATGAGTCTGAAAACAGACTGAACCGCCAGAGGTGGCACTGGGAAGCATGCGTTATAAACTAACAGTCTCTTGTTAACCTTTTTGCTAGGGTTTTTTTTTCCTTCCCGTGACACTAATTAAAGCTGAAACGGAACTACATTGTGTGGATTTCAAAGCGGAAATAGCGAATTTCATAGAGCTGACTCCTTCTGCAGCTCACCTTTGCGTACAGCATTTGCTTCTTAATTGAGATGCTTGCTTTTCACTGGAGGTGTGGCTGATTAACGTGGCGGGCTAGCAGCATTGAAAACAGCAGGGGAGAGGAAAAAAAAAGAGAGAAGAAGAATATATCTAACCTGTAATGTAATTTGTAAGCGGGTCCAATTTTGGGGGGGGGAAGAATATGGCTTGAAAGTGTTGCGTTTGCAGGGCTGCAAAACAAATAAAGAAAGAAGCAAAAATAATGTTCCAATTAAAATGGTTAGGGTAACTTCATAGCAGGGTGACTTGCTTAACCCGAGCAGCGCACTACAGCATGAGGAATGTGCTTGCTCGGAAAGCAGTGAATTGAATGAGAGGGTTGATTATGCGGTTAAATAGGAAATTGTGTATTCGCCATAGCAACCTGGATCAGGCTTGCCGCTTCTCTGAAACCCCAGACCCTATATTAAGGGAAGCAGTAATTGTAAACACGAGCTCATCTGTAGGTTTGTCTGCGTTGGAATGCCAGTTGTGTTCATATTAATTGGGGGGAAAAAAGTTAAAGTCAATCCGAGTTTGTTTTCCCCCATTTTAAAGATGAATCTCCTTTTTGTTTATCAAGTAACAAAATGACTCAGACTGTTGTTGGGATAGGACATTGTAAATGTTGTCACCACGCAGGATTCCTGGTCTCCTTATTAATATTCTTCAACTAAAATAAGCAGCACATGGAATTGTTTGCAATTGCCCTCTTCTAGGATTTTTTTTTCTTAATTTCTCTACAATCTTTAAATTTCTTGAATGACTTCCGTTCATGTCAGAGCTCAATCTGACCCCGAGGGTTTTTTTTTGAAGATCAGCCAGATCATGCCAAGATCAGCCAGATCATGCCACTGACTGGGACAAATGCCTGTTGTCCATGTTGGTAGAATTGGAAGACTTTTTGATGAGGAGGGGAAGATTTCTTTATGTACAGTGTGTATATGTATATGTATACATATGTATGTATATGTATACATGTGTATGCACGTATATGCATGTCTGTCTGTATGTGTAAATGTACAAATGTTTTAAAGAGAACACAAATATAGAATAAAGAAAAAAAGACAAACATGTAGGAAAAAAATGAGAAGAAATAGAAAGAAGCAGCGTCTGATTCCCTTTGCAGCAAATGGAAGCATGATTACAAAGTTATCTCTTATTCTATGATTATTCTATGATTACATTAGCTAGGAAAATTTTTAAATTGATTATTACTTTGAAAGCTCTGTATTACAGAATCTATAAATATGTAAGGGAAATCATTTTATATCTTCAGTAGAGATTTTATCCTGCCCATCGTCCAAGAACTCTGAAATACGCAGTGCCCCTTCCTCCCAGTTCCCATGAGATAGGTTGGGTTGATGGAGAAGTATTGACCCCAAATCCCCTCCCAGGTTGATGGGAGGCTAGGATCTTCCAGGTGCCCACCTCTTTACCATTACATCAGCCTTCCTTTCACTGTTTACCTTTATGAGCAAGGAGTGATCCATCCATCCTTCCTTCCTTCCTTCCTTCCTTCCTTCCTTCCTTCCTTCCTTCCTTCCTTCCTTCCTTCCTTCCTTCCTTCCTTCCTTCCTTCCTTCCTTCCCTTCCCTTCCCTTCCCTTCCCTTCCCTTCCCTTCCCCAAAAATGTTGCACTATTGCTTTGTGTCCTTTTTTTCTTCTATGTGACAGCTGCACTGGAAGCTTCATTTCGTAATAAATAAGCTGATTCTCATCCCCGTCTGCTTGATTTGCATATTGTTAACATATTGTGATCCTTGAATCTTCTATCTGAATGTCGTTGATGCATTGTTTCTTCATGCTTTCTCTAATCCTCTTTTTAGTGCCAATTCATGGTATAATAGATGCATCTTATTTGTAGGCATTTGCTTCCTGCGGGGGAGGGGGGGAAGCAGTTGTGACTATTTTATCTGTTATTTTTTTAACATGCTTTTTTTCGCTGCTGCAATATTCTCTGTTAGATTTGTACTACTTCAGATTTTTCCCCTTTTTTTAATATGAGGATTTTTTTTTTATTGTTATGATTGCATGCACCACGTTGGACGATGGGAAAGATGAAATTAAATAGGTTTTTGATAAAAAGTAGAGAACGTTTAAGCACTTTACTCCAGTATTCCCATATTGGAGGGGCTGCCACAAAGAAGAGGGGGTCAACCTATTTTCCAAAGCACCAGAAGGCAAGACAAGAAGCCATGGATGGAAACTACTCAAGAAAAGAAGCCACCTGGTATTAAGGAGAAACTTCCTAACAACAAGGACAATTAACCGGTCAAACAGCTTGCCTCCAGAAGTTGTAGGTGTTTCATCACTGGAGGTTTTTAAGAAGAGACTGGACAGCCACTTGTCTGAAATGGTACGGGGTCTCCTGCTTGAGCAGGGGGTTGGACTAGAAGATCTCCAAGGTCCCTTCCAGCATCTGACTGACTGACCTCTCTCTGTTTAGTAGCTTGCATGCAAATGGCCCCCTCATCCTGCTCGTGTTCAGCTTAATTCAGCTGAAAGGTTGAGTTCAACCATCTCCAGATTGTTTTAATAGAAAATCCTTCAAATTTTTCTAGTGTGTACAGAGTCCATCTTGTTTCTCTAGTGATGGATAGTGTGGAAGTTGGAGACCTGTTGTGCAGACTGGAAAAAGCTTAGGAGAAAATGATGACTAGCCAGCTTCAATCTTTGCTGTTGTTAGTGAAGAGACAAAACTCCCTGATGGATCTTTGGAAGGGTTTTAGAAAATCAGAAAGTCTCCTCCCTAAGGCTCACAGAGATATATACTGGTTGTAAATGGGAAATAGTTCAGTTGCTGAATTTCTTGTAACCTCATGCCACGCACCTTAATCAGCTTTGTTAAAGACAATTCTGTGAGAATTGTGCTTGGGAGAAAATCACTTTTGGTGTCCAGCAGTGGCAAAAAAAAAAACGTGACAGAACGCTTGCAATTTTGATTCACGGCAGAGTTAGTTTTGATCGGAAGGGCATGTAAGATTATTATATTTAGTGCATTGAATGAACTCGACTGTTGTGGTTTGTAAAGTGTGGGGTTTTTTTTCAGCAGAGGTGCTTAAGACTCTTGGGAGCAGCCCTGAGAAACCTCACAAAGTTGTTACCCAGTTTGTAATTTTTAACCTACAGAAGGGAGTAAAGGGGAATCAGGTTATTCTCCAAAGCGCCTGAAGGCAGGACAAGAAGCAACGGGTAGAAACTAACCAAGGAGAGAAGCAACCTAGAACTAAGGAGAAACTTCCTGACAGTTAGAACAATTAACCAGTGGAACAACCTGCCTCCAGAAGCGGTGAATGCTCCAACACTGGAAGTTTTTAAGAAGAAACCGGACAGCCATTTGTCCGAAATGGTATAGGCTTTCCTGCCTGAGCAGGAGGTTGGACTAGATGACCTCCAAGGTCCCTTCCAACTTTATCATCATCATCATCATCATCATCATCATCATCATCATCATCATCATCATTATTATTATTATTATTATTATTATTATTATTATTATTATTATTATTATTATTATTATTATTATTATTATTATGTGGCCAGAAAATGAACCACGTTCATAACTTCAGAAGCGAGCTGGGTTTGTGTGTGTGTCTGCAGGATGTAACACTAAAGTCAAGATAGTGGCTACACTGATGTGATCAAATCTTCATCTGTTTTTGATGTGCATTGCTCATAAAATTCCTCTCTTTCTCTCTTCCAAGTCTACTGAGTTGCAGGTTTAATCCAAATTTGGGTGGTTTGCTTTACTCTGTAGCCATGCTATTAGCAAGATTAGAAGCCTGGATGGAAGTGGTTTTAACCAGATTTAGTTTATAGGTACAGAAGGGGGGGGGGAGAGAGAATTTGGAGTGGGTTTTTCTACTGTTTAAGGTTTACTAATCCTGCCTCTTCTCCCCCCCCTAAAATAGTTGTCTGAGATTAATCATCTGACTAATGTGTGTTTTGCATTCAATAACTTATTAGTTCTATGTCAGTAATTCTTCCCCATCAGTGTTCCACTGGGCATCAGAAACTTGCTGATATCCCACAGAATAAGACCTCTAATGCTTTCCTAGAATCCAGGAAAAATACTGTTTCTCCCTTTCTTTGCAGCCCCCTCCCCCTTCAAGGAAAGCATTCCTACAGGTAGGATTTTTAATACCGTATTCTCATTGTGGGGAGCATCTGGGAACCTTCTGCTTAATTGGGGAAATGTAATTAGTGCAAGCAATTTTCTCCCTGGAAGAAAGAAACAGTCCCTGCTTCTTGTAGCTGACACTTTCTTGACACTGTCTCACAGGGATTGCCTCTCAGATTGTGGGCCAATCCCCCCAAGGGACTTTTGGGACTGCTGTACAACCCTCAGACTCATTCCTTGCCTCTGTTGGGATGCTGGCCAATGGACATCTTTTGGGGAGACAAGATCTTCTTCCCTGCTTCCTCCAGCTGTAAAAGAGCCAGTTGCTGAGGCTTCTAGATGACTAAGGGAATATACTGGTTAGTTCTTATCTAGTCCTTGTGGGTAACTTGGTTTGAATTTTCTTCTTCTTTTGGGTTGAGGTAACCTGAAGCTTCAGCTTTCTTTGTGCCCTCTAAATCGTCTCTGGAGCTTCTAAGGATCATAGTTGCTGGAATGCACCACATTGAGACAGAAGGCTCATTAAAACCTTGCTATGTCCTACAGCAACTTTGCAAGGTTAAGCCAATGGTCCTTTTTCAGGAGGCAACTGGACTTTCTTTTTTCTCTTAGAAGATGTTTCCTTTCTCATCCAAGAAGCTTCTTCAGCTCTGACTGGATGGTGGGGAATGGGACAGTCGGAGCTGAAGAAGCTTCTTGGATGAGAAGCGAAACGTGAAAAAAGCACCTTTGGGACAACCATGACCTGGATGAGTGAGAATCTTCATAGACATTTACATGGTTAAAAACTTCCTCTCAATCCAAGAAAATCCAGAAGTCTCTGGGGCTGCCCAAATGTATGACATGGCCACGTCAACTTTTCATCTCTACTTCATCTCCCTACAGCTCTCATCATGTCCTTCCAGATGTTAAGTGGAACCTGGAAATCAAAACAATCCACTTATGGGAATGTCTGCATAATGTCCAGCCAATGTTAGTTCTTTTGCCACCTCCCTGAATTTTTTAACCCAGTTCCCATGTTCATCGTTTGTTCTGGCCTTGGGGGGGCCACCCAAGCTGTGATATTTTCAGTTTGCAACTAAATCACATCTGTTGATTCTGAATAGGAATGGAAGAGCAAACAGATACATCAGCTTGTGTGTTTAATTGGAGTTTGATGAACAAGCCAATAATAAACCAGCCAACCTTGTAGATCAGCAAGTAATCATGATTTGTTCAGCCACTTCCTAATTTGTTTTTCACCATTTGTTATGCAGGATGAGAACAAAAACAATCTTGGAATGAAGATGGTTTTTAGGCTCAGCTATAATTCAAAGATCTTGTTCAAGTGAGCTGTGTTTCTCTATCAATCATATCACAGATTTTCTAATGGTGGTTTGCTGAAGAGTAGGCCACAGCTTCCTGTTTGTGTATCATATAAAAACTCCCATAGAACCAGAAAATGTGGTTATTGAAGCATTCATCCTGGTGGGATCACACGATCTATTATCAGAATGATATCAAAACTCATTAACACAACAAACACTGTGACAGCAAGAATGCGATTTCCCTCAGTGTAGCTTGTGTTGATGCTGCACAGTAAGACTCCCAGATATTTTTTCCCCTACTGTGTTAGTTGCGTATAGTCATGCTGCAACCACATTTGACGAAAAATGAGTTACACTTTTATAGAACCAACAAAATGAATCTGTAAATTTGCAAATTTGTAAAACTGTAGCCTTGTTCACTTAATAATACTATTTTACATCGCTTTCTGGGCGACCAGTCAACTCTTGGCACCATGACTTTAATTTTATTACATTTTACAAGCTCACTAAATGAAAGGACACAAAAAAACCCAACCAACTTGATAGCGATCACATAACACACTGACAAATGTCGTCCTCTCAGCTTCAATACATGACATCGATAACTGAATCCTACCGTGATCTGATTGGCTCATTGCCAAAACAAGATGACACCTGATTGGTTCTCTAAACACTCATGCTCATTGGCTACAATCAGATGAAGGAAAGCTACCTGATATCAACCTAAGCAAGTTGTGCTTCCTTTTTCTGGTTATTTGGCTACAACTTTTCATAGAATACAGTACAGATAATTGAACAAACTTTGTTGCATTACATTCTTGATTAAATTATCTTTCCATCGATATATAATTTTATGGTACTACTACAAAAATAAGTGGTGTTATTAGCCATCAAACGTTAAAAATACCCTTTTCCCAAAAGGTTTCCACAATGTTGGCCACTACTGTAAACATCACATAACATTTAACTATTAGTCTTTCCTCCCATTGGGTTGCAGAAAGCAACTGTTACACGCCTTTCGTTGCTTTATCTGCTCTTTGCAGCAATGAGCCTCTACAGAAAGCACTTTCACTGCATAAAGCTACTTGCGATTTTGGGTTCATAATTCAGACTAGATCATTGTCAATTTCTATCTAATTGATCAATTATCTGTGCTGATGCTGACTGGTTCGCCAGTCTCTTCTTCAGGACACAATGTGCTTGTTGTTTGGGGAATAGTACTAAAGCTACATTTTTACAGTGTTCTGATTCTAGGTAGAACATAAAATAACAGAGTTGGAAGGGATCTTGGAGGTCTTCTAGTCCAACCCCCTGCTTGAGCAGGAGACCCTATACCATTTCAGACAAATTGCTGTCCAGCCTCATCTTAAAAACCTCCAGTGATGAAGCACCTATAATTTCTGAAGGCAAGATGTTCCACTGGTTAATTGTTCTCACTGTTAGGAACTTTCTCCTTAATTCCAGGTTGCTTCTCATAATAATAATAAAAATAATAACAACAATAACAATAATAAAGTTGGAAGTGACCTTGAAGGTCTTCTAGTCCAATGCCCTGCTTAGGCAGGAAATCCTGTATCATTTCAGACAAATGGCTGTCCAATCTCTTCTTAAAAACTTCCAGTGTTGGAGCATTCATAGCTTCTGGAGGCAGGTTCTTCCACGGGTTAATTGTTCTAACTGTCAGGAAATTTCTTCTTAGTTCTAGGTTGCTTCTCTCTTTGATTATTTTCCATCCATTGCTTCTTGTCTTGCCTTGATTCCCTCTTCTTTGCAGCAACCCCCGAGATACTGGAACACTTGTTATCATGTCATCCCTGGTCCTTCTTTTCACTAGACTAGGCATACTTCTTGCAACTGTTCTTCATATGCTTTAGCCTCCAGACCCCCTAATCATCTTTCTCGCTCTTCTCTGCACTCTTTCCAGAGTCTCAGCCTCTTTTTTTTTATATACAGTGGTGACCAATATAAAACCAGTATAGATTTTTCTTTTTTGCCTCCTTATTTTATTGGCTTCCTGTCTTTCAAGGCACTTCATTACTTTCCCTCTTCCCTTCCCTTCCCGCCACAAAACTGGCAGCCTTTTTTGTGACTTGAATCCTGCAAAACCTCTGCCGCTTGCATTGCTATCAGCATGTTATTTTCCTTCTGAAATGGCATGCCGAACATTTGTGCTGTGCTGTCTTGATTCCGGCTGCCATCATCTCTTCTCCTGTCTCTCTTGGGCCCCATCCAATTTAATTAATTATACTTAGTATCTGGCGCAGCTTGTCAAAGTTCGCCTCCCTCCCCCCCCTCCTCCCCAGCCTCCTTCCAAAGTTTAATGTTTTTTTAATTCCGTTGCTTGCTGCATGGCTAAGTGTTTTCTAAATGACTTAGACTTCATAGTGACAAGAGGCGGCGTTGCATCTGTGAATGCCAGACAGCGAGGAGGCGTAGGAAAAGCTTCCCGCAGCAATTCTCCGGTATGGTCTCCATAGGGCTGCCTTCACTTGCTCCTAAGTGTCGATGGAGACCTGGAGTGGTGTCACCCATAGAAGGACCGGATTCAGGCATCAGATCTCCTGCTGCCCCAGCCAGTTTTTTTTTCCCCCATACTTTCTGAGAGTCTCTTTTAACACCCGCTGATCCCCGGAGGTGGTAATATCATCATGCATGGTGTTAAAACTCCTGTTGGTTGCTTAAACAGGGAGATTGCTGCGAAGGCCTGCCGTGAACTCCGATGGAGCAAAAGCTAGCTTTCTATTTCAATAAATGTGTTTGAAAGTTTCCCAGATTTAGCCTTGATCTCTCCTGCAGCTTTATAAAATCTCACTTTTACCCCCCTTCCAAGCAGCAATCTTTTCTTAGGAGTCTGGAGGGGGAGGGAGACTGAACTGCTGCTAAGGTAATGCTGAAGATGAAGTAGTACAGTTTAGGGACCTTATGTTAGTGTGTCCTGGATAGTCCTTTTGAAGAAAATTCAAATACTGTTCTCCCTAAGTTCCCATGAGATAGGTTGGGTTGATGGAGAATTATTGACCGCAAATCACCTCCCAGGTTGATGGGAGACTAGGATCTTCCAGGTGCCCACCTCTTTACCATTACATCAGCCTTCCTTTCACTGTTTACCTTTATAAGCAAGGAGTGATCCAAGGAAGGAAGGAAGGAAGGAAGGAAGGAAGGAAGGAAGGAAGGAAGGAAGGAAGGAAGGAAGGAAGGAGAGAGGTAGGGAGGTAGGGAGGGCGATAAGTGTGACAACACTTTTTACTGTAATTTTGTCCCCAGGGGTTGGGGGCCAGGTACCTGGTCATGACCCGGTACCGTACGATCGTTGGCCAGACGTGTTTGTTCCAAAGCCCCATCCGCGAGATGCAGGGAGCACATAAAACCACGCCCCCTCCGATTCGCGGAAAAACCTCTCCCCATGGAACCAGTCCCTGGTGCCTAAAAGGTTGTGGACCTCTGCACTAAAACACCATTTTAGCCTATAGCTTCTCTCCATGTAAGCCAAAGGAAACTGCTAAATACAAGCAACACTATTTCTCTGAATATCCAGTCTTAAATACAAGCCTCAGTTTCACATGCTCATATTAAATTATAACCCATTTCACGATATCCATCATAGATAACGCAACAACACAGTATAACAATTTACTGGCAAATATCTAAGGTAGTCTCATGCTTTGGGAGGGGCTGTATAGGTCCCTTCGATCTCAGATTTTGCTTTCTTCCCATGCCAAGATAGTGTCTGGAAGTTAGAATCTAAAATGGAATAGCTGCCTCATTTGTAGACACAATGTCCTAGCGTATCGCCTTTGAGGGTGTTCATTTCCTACTCTTTCTTAAAGGGTGCCAATGTAAAGGATATCAGGCCTAAGGACAGGAGGAGTTATTTCAACATAGTTTCTTTGTTGTTATCCTCCTATTGATAGGAATATTATCGCCAGATTAAAGCAACTATTAGATATATCCTGTGAACTGCTGGGGAGGGTCCGCCTTAGGTGTTTTTCTGCATACCAAAGATTGCAATCTATGGTGTCTCTTTACTCCATGGGATGATGAACTACATTCCACTACATCCAGCTAGGTGATTACCTTACTTTGAAAGCTAAGCAGGATTGAACCTTCTTGATATCTGGATGGGAGATGACGAGAAAAACCCTTGCTCTAAAGACTGGTGTTCAAATTGATTCCAGTTTGCCCCAGTTAAAAATCCTGCCCAGCTGCTGTTCAGTCTCCATTGATTCTCTCCTATTGTTATCCTTCCACAAATTCTCAAATTTCTGCATTATGTTTTTTTTAAAACCAAGAATAATGTAGTGGCCATTTTTTGATCAGCGCATACATTTGAATAGGATGTTTTAATAATTGGGTTCATTGTTGCGGTGCAGATTTAAATGCATGGCTTGCATTGAATCACATAGAAGACCAGAAATACTTGAATTTGTCTGTATGAGATTTGACAATAGGAGAGAGAGAAAAATTACCTTTTAAAGATTAATTTGCTTTTATCTACTCTGGTCCCATTAAGCTGAAGGCAGCTGGTGTCAAAGGCATAAATGGAGACAGAAGAGTTTGCTTCCAATTGTAGGAGAATGTGTTTTATACAGCCTCGAAAATGTTTCCTGCTCAGCGGGGTACGGTACACTCAAACAGTTGCATTAACAAGGAAATATATAACAAAGAAAGGGTATTTAGGGCGATCCCTCAGTATCCCGTAGTAATGAATTTTAAAGTTTTGTAATGAAGTCAAAGGCCTATATTCTTTGCTTGGTGAATGGAAGCTGGTACAGTAACTCCCATTAGCATTAATGGGAATTTGGTTTGCAAAATATAGAAACACAGTGGAAGGAGAATGAAAAAGCCCTATCAGATTATCATGTTCATTGCTCTTCTTAAAACCCAGCTGATTATCCTAAGCAGTTTCACTGGCGAGGGCTTGGGGCTTGAATGGATAGTTCTGTGGCTCTGGTGCAGCTGGGATACAGCCAAGGATAGCAAGAACCTTTTGGGGTGCTGCTTACTAAAAACCAAGTTAGGAGTAGGCCTGGGGGATGAAACTCGTGGCTATACCATGGCCGCAGCTATGCTACATTGTGAATCGTAATCCTCTTTAAGAGGAAGATGAGGAATTATTTATAGATGACAGAGGATACAAGCTCCAATGATGGTGGAGGAGAGACTCTTATGAATAATCATTAGAACTCATTAGTAAAGCACGATTAGGGAGCCTTTGGTGGCTGGTAGCTAAGCTAGGGGCTGTGTCTTAAATTCCCAGGTGCTGGAACAACAGCTATATACCCTCTGCATGTTGACCTTACTTGCTATATATTCTCTCTCCGTTCCTTGTTTCTGCAAAGCCAGTAGCAATTTTCCCCCAGCCAGCCTCTTATAAAAATGTATTTGTTGTAATTGGATGGTGTTTATTAGGTGTAATCAGTATTGACTTAGAGGAAAATTGCTGCAATAAAAGCAGGAACTCGCCAGCAACTGCACACATATACACTCATCATTGGGGTAGAGGAAAAAAAAAACCACCATAAAATGCATGCAAAAGATGGATTAGTATTGACAGCTGTAAATCCACCAGTTCAATGAAGTTGAATGAATAAATGATGAAATAAATAAACTGACTCAATAAAGTTGTTTTTGGTAACCCAGCCGAGCTTTATCCCAAGCAGGTCATTTAATCCCCTTTCTACATTTTGGATGTATGTCTGAACGAGAGGTCACAAGGATTGCATTCCGATCACTAGTTAGTGGTCAGTACATTGATGAGGTATTTTGGAAGCTCCTCTTTTGCATGTTCTGATTTTTTTTTAAGGTCCTCTGATCTTGTGATCCCCACCTCGGCTTCTGAAAAACAGAATAATAGAATAGCTGAGTTGGAAGGGACCTTGGAGGTCATCTAGTCCAACCCCCTGCTCAAGCAGGAAATCCTATACCATTTCAGACAAATAGTTGTCCAATCTCTTCTTAAAAACCTCCCGTGTTGGAGCACCCACAACGTCTGGAGGCAAGCCGTTCCACTGATTAATTGTTCTCACTGGCAGGAAATTTCTCCTTAGTTCTAGGTTGCTTCTCTCCTTGATTCGTTTCCATCCATTGCTTCGTGTCCTGCCTTCAGGTCATTGGAGAATAGGTTGACCCCCTCTTCTTTGCGGCAGCCCCTTAGAATATCAAAGAGATATTCTCTCTTTGAACGAATGAGCATTTGAAGCCCTAAATTTCTCCAGATAACTAGACCAATCTGAATGTGAGGTAGATATTGGAAGATTCAGGATTAGAGCGTGTACAGTACATTAGCAAAATGTTGCAGGAATTAATGGAGGGAGGTCTAAATTCTTTGACCTCTCCAGCGATTCTTGCGATTCACGCATGATAAAAGAAACTTCCTTAAAACAAGTAGGAACTTTCTTTCTTAGACCAACTGGAGGTGCCCACCCACTACTGAGATGGGATTATAGTTTGGGACATTGATTTAATCATTCTCATGTTGGGTTCCTGATTCAGACTTAATCCTTACCTTTCAGGTCCCAGAGAAAACTGTTAATTGTGAAATGCACAACTTCAGCTAACAATTCCTGGAATCAAATAACCACTTTCTGGTATCTGAAATTTTTTCAACTGCATTGATTTATCTTTTTTCTCTCTTCTGTTATAAAACAAAGTTAAAATAGGAGATGATTTGTTAGAACGTGTCATCTGTTATAATGACCCCAGAGATGCATTCAGAGCTGTGGATTGAACGTAAGAGTGGTGCTTATTGATCAAAGACGAGAGATATATGCGTTCTGTAATCCTTTGTTTTTTATTTACCTGGTTGACTTTTATTGTATGATTCATAGCTTTGGTGGGGGAAAGGAAAGGTAGGGGAAGAGGGAAAACGATAGAAAAATATTTATCTCATTTTTCCCTTTTACTGTACTGAAGAATACAGGCAGCATTTCAGTTGTGAATTCTTCTCACCTTAGTCAACTGTATTATTTCAGGTTTCTCCTCTCCCTTCCCACAAACGACACTGTGGGACTAATCATATCAATTTAGTGCCCAGGTTTGTTTTAAGGGTTTTTGTTGATGTATATGTAGGAGTTTGACTATCCGAAGCTCTCTTTCTAAAAACACTCAAGAATAGGGTTATTGTTCACAAACAATGAAGATGGTGTGCTCCTTTGAGCATTCATTTTTCTGTAGAGATTGCAGAATTCTATTATCCATCAAAGGTTCATGGGAAGAAACATATGTCTTTAAGCTCTGTGTGTGTTTGTGTATGTGCTTGTGTCTGTAAGTAGTTGAGTAGGGCTTCACTCAGGATTGTAGAGAGTTGATTTAATGTTATATGGAAGACTAATGCACACACACACACACACGCTGATATATACACATAAAGACATTAGTTTCATGCATAACTAGCTTGGCAAACTGGATGGTGGAACTCTGTATGAATTCAGTCACATATTGCAAACATACAGAGGTCGAGGTGGGTTATGTGTGTGAATGCATACAACTTGCCTTACATCTGGACCAGTGGTTCTCAACCTGTGGGTCGGGACCCCATTTGGGGTCGATCGACCATTTCATGGGGGTCGCCAAGCAAGGCTGTCCGCCATTTTTTTTGTCCGCCATTTTTTTCCCCTTTTCCGGCGGGTGCCTTACCTCCCTTGGGCTGGGCCTGGTCGGCCTGCTCCGTCTCTGCCGCTTGCCAGCTATGCCTCGGCCGGCGCAGGGGGCGGAACCACGTATGTGCGGCGCTCCCGGGCAGGGAAAGTCCTCGACTTACGACCGGTTGGGTAGTCCTCGACTTACAACCAGTTTAGTCCTCGACTTACGGCCGGTTTAGGCCTCGACTTACGATCGGTTTAGTCCTCGACTTATGACCGGTTTAGTCCTCAACTTACGACCGGTTTAGTCCTCGACTTACGACCGGTTGGGGTCGCGGCATTAAAAAAGTTGAGAACCACTGATCTGGACGATTTATTATCCACAATAAAGGTAAAGGTTTTCCTTGTCCAGTTGTGTCTGACTCTAGGGACGGTATTCCTCTCCGTTTCTTAGCTGAGGGTAACAGTGTTGTCTGAAGACATTTCTGTGGTCACGTGGCCACCGTAATTATATGCCACGGCACATTTATTTTTATTTATTTTATTTTATTTTTCCAACTTCTATGCCGCCCTTCTCCCCACGGGACTCAGGGCGGCTCACAGCATATTAAAAGACAACACAAAAAAACATTTCCCCTATAAAACCAATTAAAAACCAAATATATTTGTGGCTGTGTCATTATTAAAATCTTTAAAAAA
>NW_015387362.1:0-6909 GCF_001527695.2 Protobothrops mucrosquamatus | reverse complement strand
GGACGGTCATCTTTCCAGCTGACAAGCTCAGTGTCTAACTGCTGGGCCATCGTGCCTCCTTCATAATGCACAATAGATATACCAACATTCATACAAAATGGTTATAAATAGGATGAGAACCTTTTTGGACACCTAAATGTGGTCCTTGATTGAATTGCCTCTAAAGAATAAAACAGTCTCTCTTGAGTCTTCTCCTCCCCCCCTTCTCCCCTGAAGCAAAATGTAATATTTCTGTGTATGTAGTCTGGGAGAGATGGATAACCAGGGTGAACACTGAAAGCGATGTTTGATCCCTTTCTGTTTACTATTTATTCATATTTATTATTCATGCATTCAAGCACAAATGTTAGGCCTGGACCCCAGTGGTATATTTGCATTTTATTTTAAGTCTGATATTTTTCCTACCTACTACCCAATTTTGTAAACAGGGATCTGAAGCGCTGCCATTTCCATGCTGATTCTATCATCCAGGCCGTCTCGTTCCCTTTCCGTTTTAGGGAAAGAGATTTTTCTAACACAGAAAAGTGATATTTGAATATGTTTCCCCAAGGCAATCAATTTACTTTTAATTTGTCTGGAACTAAGCCTTCCTTTGTTGCAAGGAGAAAGAGCTGTAAAATTTATTAGCTTCCGGGAAGATTTTGAAATGAATTTTTTTTTTTAATGATCGTGGTGTTTGCTAGTACCCGGGAAAGATGCCATTACTGATTGCACCATATGGTTGCCAAAAGTACACCAAAGTTTACCACTGCCTTGCAAATCACTCTCTCCTTGTTTTAAAGCAGGATTCTACCCTACACCTAAAATAGGGCTAATTAATGCTTATGCTTCTTTTATTTCTTTGGATCCAAAATAGGTTGGGATGGAAATAAAGTCATTCCTACTCCGTGAATCTCCTTCCTTCCTTTTTAATCTGCTATCTCAGTGATGGCGAACCTTTTAGAGACTGAGTGTCCAAACTGTAACCCAAAACCCACTTATGCATCGTCGAGTGCTGGTGGGTGTGGCCCATTGGCTGGGTGTGGCCCATTGGCTGGGTGTGGCTGCGGTGGTAACGGCAGACTGGGTGGGACTAAAAAGTTCAATCAATCAATTCCAACTTTGCAAGATCTTTTTTTTCCCGTGAGAAGTTGAAATTGATTGATTTATTGAACCTTTTTTTTTTTGCACATGGCGGCGGAGGCCTAAAGCGAAAAGGTTTCATAAAACCCAGCTGAAGGCTTGGGACTGGGGCAACGGCGCGCGTGCCCACAGAGAGGGCTTTGAGTGCCGCCTCTGGCACCCGTGCCATAGGTTCGCCACCACTGTGCTATCTTAATGCTGTGGCTTCAGCTGTGGAGATACTTGGCATTCTGCTGGAAAGACCACACGTTTCATTTGAGCTATTTCTGTGTTTCCCTGAAAATAAACCCCACTCCGAAAAAAAAAGACCTACCCTGATTTGTGGGGGTGGGCCTAATATAAGCCCTACTCCAAAAATAAGCCCTAATTAGGACCCCGCCCACTCCTTCCCACCTGGCTGCCACATACGTGTTGGTGGTTCTCTTATATACAATTATAGGAATGTTTTAAGGTACACAGAAGAATGTTTAGCTTTGAACCATGTACGACTGAAGTAGAACTGCGTACGAATGATGAACGTGTTCTTGCTAAAGCATATAAACTTTTATCGAAATTTGAAATGGAGTAAGAACAAAGAATGTGTGACAAAATGGCTAAAATATTGATTACAAAGAACAAATGGAACAGTGACAGATATGTGGCCCTACTGAGAACACAAAGAGTTGGATGGCATCATGGGTGTATTTGTGTGATTCGACCCTATCTCACCTGTGACTTGGTCAGAAATGTTGGGCTTGGTTGTGGTTGTAAGGACTACAGGACTACCTGTAATAGATTACAGGTTACACAATCCAGTGGATACGAGTTGTATAAATGCAATTTATAGATAAATGCAGCTCAGCCCATCATTTTTGGGGACGGAGTGAGCGGCTCGGCTTGATGTTCTGGTGTTCAGTATTGATAGATAACTTCATGGTTGTCTGCTCCCGATTCTTTAGCTTCTAAAAAAATTGGATTTGGACTGGACAGCATTTCAAATAGAGAACTGCCCTTTAAGAGTCCTTCAAATAGAGGATTGGCTTCAATAAAATAAGACACAACGCCTCCCTTGTTAAGTTGTCTTTTGAAAGGGAAGCTTTAGTGTCTAAATGCGCAGCCCGAGGGCGTTTTAAGAACACATCTTGGTGAACAATGAGTTCCTCACCAGATGCATGGAACCTGTCATACGATTATGGATACGTGCATCGGGAGGAAATTATAGATATTTAGCTCAGAGTTTGGCAGGTTGAAATTAAAGAGAAGATAAACGGATTACCAAGGTTTCTTCAGAATAGCACGGTAGAATTTGGGACTTGAGGAGGAACATATACTAATGTTGGCTATCATTTTAATTTTGCTCAGGAAAAAAAAATGATAGCAACCTAGAAGATGTGCGGGTAGATTTTGCCTCCCAGTTCCCAAATTTTGCCATTTTGCCAAATGCACATAGATGGACTTCCGCTTTCATTTTTATTGTTGTTTGCAATGTATGTGTTTGAGTGTGCTTCTGTGCAGATGTACTGTGTGCATTGAGCATTTCCATGCATGCTTGTTTGAAACCTGAACATTTATCCTTAAGGAACCCCAAATTGCTTACATCCCAATAGTCACATTTTCTAGTTCACAAAAATTAGGTGTATAATTTTACCTTCTCAAGTTATAGGGAGAAGAAGCAAGACCGAATAACACAGAATTATTTCCTATAGTGCAAAAATCGCAAGGGCTAGAAACTTTTTTTTTTTTATAAAAAAAAGAAGAACCTTATAAAAATGCTGATTTCTGCATATCGCACTAACTGCAGCACTTGTGCAAAAAAGCAAAATAGGCATGGCTCAATGTTTAGTTAAAGGCAAATAGCAAGATAGCCATTAATACATTTTTTTAAAAAAAATAGAAAATAGAAGACTAATCTAAGAGAATATCTACAGTTCTAGCTTGAATTGGTGTTCTCTGAGCTTGGCTGTTGGCTTGCAGACGTTTCATTACCCAACTAGGTAATATCTTCAGTGCTAGTGAGTGTGAGGTTTGCTGCCAGTTGATATTCAGTAGCTTGCCCTGCCAGTTTTAGTGGGGTTGTGGTTCCTGTACTGTTTCCTGCCTCATTGTTTGTCTGGTGCTAATCCTTGCTTATCTGTATATGGGCTATTGGAGGGGACGTGTTTTAGTTTTTCAGGAAAAAAAAAACAATCAGGAAGGAAAGAATTCTCTAATCAAGGAACCACTGAGGAAGAAACCACACCTCCACCAAGCTACTGTATATAAAGAGGCAGGGCAAGCTACTATATAGTAGTGGCCCAAATTGTGGAAACCTTTTGGGAAAAGTGTATTTTTGGGGTTTGATGGCTAATAACACCACTTTTTTTTTGGAGTAGTACCATAAAATTATATATCAATGGAAAGATAATTTAATCAAGAATGTAGTGCAACAAAGTTTGTTCAATTATCTGTACTGTATTCTATGAAAAGTTATAGCCAAATAACCAGAAAAAGGAAGCACAACTTGCTTAGGTTGATATCAGGTAGCTTTCCTTCATCTGATTGTAGCCAATGAGCATGAGTGTTTAGAGAGCCAATCAGGTGTCGTCTTGTTTTGGCCATGAGCCAATCAGATCACAGCAGGATCCAGTGATTGATGTCATGTATTGAAGCCGAGAGGAGGACATTTGTCAGTGTGTTATGTGATCGCTGTCAAGTTGGTTGGGTTTTTTTGTGTTCTTTCATTTAGTGAGCTTGTAAGACGTAATTGTGCAAAGAGTTGACTGGTTGCCCATAAAGCAATGTAAAACAGTATTATTAAGTGAACAAGGCTACAGCTATAAAGAAATTAGAAGAAAAATGGGTGGAAACTTAACCAAAGGTGGCATTTCTACTGTACACTTTTCCCAAAAGGTTTCCACGACTTTGGCCACTACTGTATATAAACAGCACCAAACCCTCAGACTCTCTTGCACTGATGATGTCACATAGTTGGGTAATGTAAGGTCTGCAAACAAACAACCGAGCTCATATCCTCCACAGGGTTTTTCTAGCTCACGAGAACAAAACCAATATGTTTAATGAACACATCAACAATTCTTAGGCAGAAGTCTCTCTGTGTGCTTGCGTCTTGTAGCAGGAACCTCAGGATCTTACTTCTAGTGTTATTGTTTGGATTGCTCTTTATGTGATGCAGCAGAGAATATTCTTGAGGTGTGGGATTCTAAGCAGTCGGTTCTTTCTTTGCGGCTTCTCTCCCTCCGCCTTCTAAGCCAGNGGACGGTCATCTTTCCAGCTGACAAGCTCAGTGTCTAACTGCTGGGCCATCGTGCCTCCTTCATAATGCACAATAGATATACCAACATTCATACAAAATGGTTATAAATAGGATGAGAACCTTTTTGGACACCTAAATGTGGTCCTTGATTGAATTGCCTCTAAAGAATAAAACAGTCTCTCTTGAGTCTTCTCCTCCCACCCTTCTCCCCTGAAGCAAAATGTAATATTTCTGTGTATGTAGTCTGGGAGAGATGGATAACCAGGGTGAACACTGAAAGCGATGTTTGATCCCTTTCTGTTTACTATTTATTCATATTTATTATTCATGCATTCAAGCACAAATGTTAGGCCTGGACCCCAGTGGTATATTTGCATTTTATTTTAAGTCTGATATTTTTCCTACCTACTACCCAATTTTGTAAACAGGGATCTGAAGCGCTGCCATTTCCATGCTGATTCTATCATCCAGGCCGTCTCGTTCCCTTTCTCTCCGTTTTAGGGAAAGAGATTTTTCTAACACAGAAAAGTGATATTTGAATATGTTTCCCCAAGGCAATCAATTTACTTTTAATTTGTCTGGAACTAAGCCTTCCTTTGTTGCAAGGAGAAAGTGCTGTAAAATTTATTAGCTTCCGGGAAGATTTTGAAATGAATTTTTTTTTTTAATGATCGTGGTGTTTGCTAGTACCCGGGAAAGATGCCGTTACTGATTGCACCGTATGGTTGCCAAAAGTACACCAAAGTTTACCACTGCCTTGCAAATCTCTCCTTGTTTTAAAGCAGGATTCTACCCTACACCTAAAATAGGGCTAATTAATGCTTATGCTTCTTTTATTTCTTTGGATCCAAAATAGGTTGGGATGGAAATAAAGTCATTCCTACTCCGTGAATCTCCTTCCTTCCTTTTTAATCTGCTATCTCAGTGATGGCGAACCTTTTAGAGACTGAGTGTCCAAACTGTAACCCAAAACCCACTTATGCATCGTCGAGTGCCAGGTGGCTGTGGCCCATTGGCTGGGTGTGGCCCATTGGGTGGGCGTGGCTGCGGTGGTAACGGCAGACTGGGTGGGACTAAAAAGTTCAATCAATCAATTCCAACTTTGCAAGATCTTTTTTTTCCCGTGAGAAGTTGAAATTGATTGATTTATTGAACCTTTTTTTTTTTTTGCACATGGCGGCGGAGGCCTAAAGCGAAAAGGTTTCATAAAACCCAGCTGAAGGCTTGGGACTGGGGCAACGGTGCGCGTGCCCACAGAGAGGGCTTTGAGTGCTGCCTCTGGCACCCGTGCCATAGGTTCGCCACCACTGTGCTATCTTAATGCTGTGGCTTCAGCTGTGGAGATACTTCGCATTCTGGTGGAAAGACTACATGTTTCATTTGAGCTAGTTCTGTGTTTCCCTGAAAATAAACCCCACTCCGAAAAAAAAGACCTACTGATTTGTGGGGGTGGGCCTAATATAAGCTCTACTCCAAAAATAAGCCCTAATTAGGACCCCGCCCACTCCTTCCCACCTGGCTGCCACATACATGTTGGTGGTTCTCTTATATACAATTATAGGAATGATTTAAGGTACACAGAATAATTTTTAGCTTTGAACCATGTACGACTGAAGTAGAACTGCATACGAATGATGAACGTGTTCTTGCTAAAGCATATAAACTTTTATCGAAATTTGAAATGGAGTAAGAGCAAAGAATGTGTGACAAAATGGCTAAAATATTGGTTACAAAGAACAAATGGAACAGTGACAGGTATGTGGCCCTACTGAGAACACAAAGAGTTGGATGGCATCATGGGTGTGTTTGTGTGATTCGACCCTATCTCACCTGTGACTTGGTCAGAAATGTTGGGCTTGGTTGTGGTTGTAAGGACTACAGGACTACCTGTAATAGATTACAGGTTACACAATCCAGTGGATACGAGTTGTATAAATGCAATTTATAGATAAATGCAGCTCAGCCCATCATTTTTGGGGTACCGAGTGAGCAGCTCGGCTTGATGTTCTGGTGTTCAGTATTGATAGATAACTTCATGGTTGTCTGCTCCCAATTCTTTAGCTTCTAAAAAAATTGGATTTGGACTGGACAGCATTTCAAATAGAGAACTGTCCTTTAAGAGTCCTTCAAATAGAGGATTGGCTTCAATAAAATAAGACACAACGCCTCCCTTGTTAAGTTGTCTTTTGAAAGGGAAGCTTTAGTGTCTAAATGCGCAGCCCGAGGGCGTTTTAAGAACACATCTTGGTGAACAAAGAGTTCCTCACCAGATGCATGGAACCTGTCATACGATTATGGATACGTGCATCGGGAGGAAATTATAGATATTTAGCTCAGAGTTTGGCAGGTTGAAATTAAAGAGAAGGGGCGTTGTCTTACCTGAACGCCTTTTCTCAGCACGGAGATGGAGGATCCACAGAATGGGTGGAGACTGTATTCCTGCCCAATCAGATCAAGTCAGCCAAAGTTGTCACGCCCCGTCCTGGTTCCATTTTCCAGTCTTGACGCGAGCGTAGCCATTGACTGACCAAGAACGTACTGGCTCACAAACTAAT
>NW_015387361.1:208646-257552 GCF_001527695.2 Protobothrops mucrosquamatus | reverse complement strand
TAGCACATATCTCTAATTTTGAAATATTTTGTATCTTTGGTGAAGACTTTATATCCGTCTGCTAGGGATAACAATAGTTTTCTTCAATTACAACACTGGTTTTGTTCATTAATTGAAATAAAATTTATCCTGCTAATTCACTTCTAAAGGACTAATCCACAATATAAATTAATGACAAAAAAGTTTATGTAAAAAAAAATATAGAGCAGTATAAATGAAAACCTGGTTTTTTAAATCTTAACTCTAAGACTAGTGAGTAGACATGGCAACCATTTCAGGTCTTATAACTCAATAGCAAATACTAACATGGAAAGTTTGGATGTTTTTACTAACACTACATGACAATTAGGATGATTTCATATATGCAGGATCTAAGTCGGTGGGAGATGATTATCAGCACCAAGATACCAATATTTTGCTATGCTAATGAACTAAGGTTTGATTTGCAACATATTAAAAAATTACCAAATGGTTTCCAATGGGTAGAATATGAATGAGGTACAATGCATATATGTTCTAGGCAGAGAACAACTGGTTTCTAATGACCTTGTTTAACAACTGCCTCAGACAGTAACTGTTCACAGTTATGACAGTGATAAAAAAGTAACTTTGTCACCAATGTCTTCATCTATGAATAAAAATATATGAAAAAGAGACTTTGCAGTATCTCTCTATCATGTGTTTGTCATTAAAATCGGCTCAGATGTGTTGCCCTATGCCTGACCTGTTTTCTTTCCCCATCCCACCTCTTTGAAGAGATTGCCTAAAAATGCTCCTTCTTCCTGTGTTGCTTTTCTCTGCAGTGTAGCTCTTTCCTGAAAGGTGCTAACTGCAAGTTAACAACCTCAGCTCTGTGACCTTAATTAGTTGATTAGAACCCTCCTGCTGCCTGTCTCTGACAAGAATGTAATCAATTTCACAATGAAGGCTTTTTGGCTCCTAAGCAGCTCACAGCCCCAAATGTGCAGTGGGTGCTTACTCACTAATAGTTTTTTCCTCTCCACTGAGTGTAAATGCAAACATTAATTTCCTTCTTGCTAATTATTCTAGCATTGGGAGAATATTCCAAAGGGTGGGGGAGTGGAAAAAAAGACTATTAGATTTGCCATTTTACTGGGCTTCTTTGTGTGTGAACATTGTTCGCTGTTGGGACTTGCCCCATTGTTTGGAGCCATATCCCTCTGATGCCGTAAAGCAATGGAAAGCTGAAGTAAAATCATAAGCACAGTTGCAGTCATGTGATTTGTCATTTAGCGAGCACTTCATGTAATGGACAAGCTGTTTATCCTAACTGCAGTTGCTAAATGAGGATTACCTGCATTTGATAAGTTGCTTTAAAAGTTTATAGAAAAAGAAAAACAATACCTTTTTCTATATACTTGGAACAAAAATATATTTAGGAATACTACTGCTGATCACATTGCTTAGCCCTTGAATAATTGTGTCAGCATTGTTTTGTATCATTTAAAAAATCAAGGTAAGGACCAGGTTACGGCAAGATTGTCTATGTTGTTGCTAAATTGGCACTGACATGATAGAACATAATGAATCAATTTACCTTTCTAATTAGATGGTTTTCTGTATCTGCTACATAAATAATATTGTTCTTTATGGCAACTCCTTGTGGAGAATTGAATGATGCTTCTGAAAAATTTCCATCATTTCTTCCTCTGTCTGATCCTTGAGCAAAAATAACATCAAACAAGAATATAACTTTTGCTAGAGGTCAACAATGGATACACAGTCATGTCAGATATAGGATGCAAAGGATTTTATATTATATTAATAAGAATAGCAGTACAGCTGTGGGTCTAATCAAATCAAATTTAATAAATATATTTAATATATTTCCACAGAAAACTGTGGAGATTGTCTTACAAAAGTAGAATGTTTAAATTTATACAATGCCTGGTAATATAATCTGTTAATCTTTAAACATTAATAGACAAACAAACACATTCATTGTATCTACAATAATTTCCTTTAAAGATTCAGCTTTCAAAACAAGGAATTGTATAAGTGCAATGCAAAATGGAATGGAATGCCTAGGAAAACATGCAGCCAGCTATATGCTAGAATAAGTAATTGAATTTCATAGATTCTACTGTTCACATTATTTGCAGTATATCAGCTTCAAGTCTGAAAAATGTGGTATCATTTCCATGATTTTGTGTGGTTATTAGATCTCAGAATTAGATAATCATTTATTTGAAGCTCAATCCATATACATTCAAAGAAGCATTTTATAGGACTGGAAACTAATTTTAAAATAGTTTATTATGCAATATTAAAGAGTTGTAGAAGACAGAATTCAGGGTTTGCCATGAGAGCTGTCAAGATAAAATGCAAGGTTTTAAAATAATTATTTTATTTCAATCATTAATCAACAAAACAAAACAATAAAGTATAAGGTTTTAAAATATATTTAGATGACCCTTACCTCCAATGATGTGCAGAATGTGACCATTTTTTTTCACAACCAAAATCCTATGATGTCCAGTATCTGCTATTACCAATGTGTTTTCGGAACTATCTACTGCAATTTTCCCAGGGAACAGCAAAGGTGAAGAAGACAAAGAGTCTCTATATAGTTGTGTTCTAATTCTATTACTATTAATTTGTCCTTGTTCCTTGTAGTATTTTAAGGCTATAGTTGTAAATAGAAATAGTTTGTCCTTGTGCCCTTCGCCAATCAGACTGAACAAGATATTGCCACGAGGTCCAACAATTACCAAAGTTGGCCAACAAGACACTTCTAGCTCATGCCAGAGGGTTGCATTAACATCATTTACCACAGGATGAGTGATGTTATATCTAAGAACAGCACTTTTGATGTTATCCAAAACTTTTTCATTTGGAAATTTTGCTGAGTGAACACCTATAATAAGGACACCATCTGAAAGCATAGATTAAGAAACAATGAGATTTATGGCATTAACAATGAAACATTTAAACATCATATACACAAAGCCACATTCAATAAACCTAGTTGGAATGCTGCTCTGTTCTGGGATAAGATAAATAGTTATACTATGCATGTTGTCTTCAGAAAGAGTGAACATGTAGAACTTCACTGTAGAAATATATAAGATTGTAATACCAGTAGTATAAAATGTGGTAGATCAAAATGGATCAAAATGCAGTTCTTCCCTGTTGGACTGACTCCTCTAATTCTAATAGATAACTTTTCCTCACCCTGGAAACAAGATAATATAGCATAAGCTGACTTCATATGGGTTATCTCTACTACAGTATTCTTAATATGTTATAATCAAAGTAAGCAATTAATTATTCAAAGAATGAGGGACATGGAATTCCAGATGGAAATTAATAGGCTATTCCAATATAATAGAATTTAAAACTAGACTCGACATATTTATATCTGCATTTCTATAAGGCAGATAGAGTAAAGTCTAGATAGAGTCCCTGTAGCTAAGCGTATTTGCCCATGTGGGGATAGGGACTGTAATTTTCTCAGACTTATTATTACATTGTAAATTGTATAGGGTCAACCTACATTTGTAAATGGAAAGGCAAAACTGTCCATTTTTTCATATGAGTCATCATTTAGAAGTATATGAAAATATTCTTTAGAATGCTGTAGACTATTTAGGAGAGGGTAGTACCACTTTGATATTTTCATATGAACTGTCAAGAAAGGCATCCAATACTTTAGAATAATTTTCTTGAGTTAAATTGACTTATAACACCATTTTATCTAGCTTAATGCTGTCTATCTTGAAGGCAATGAAAACTTTAAGTTTCATACACAAGTTTTTTCTACTCATACTGACGAATTAAACATGGTGTTTTTGCATGTAAAACAAAGAGCTTCCCAATGGTATTCACAGAGGCTGGTGGTGTCAAAAGAGCAAGATGAAAGTATTCTCTTCAAAGTGGTACCTTTGTTGTATATTTTGATGTTGCATACACATACCAAGGAATAGGGCCATAACTGTAATGCCTCAGCTGCCATCCTGCCCCACCCTGCCTCTCAAACCCATTGCTCTATTACTGAGCTATCACTTTTCCCTTCATCACAGAAACAGTACTGTAGTGACGTTCAGTGAGATGAACAATGAAATCTATAGAAACAGACTTTTGTAATGGAGACAAAAGACAAATTGACTTAGCCAAGATTTGGCGCCTATAATTGTTTTAGTTCTGTTTAATTATAATTCTGGTTTTTTAAATCTTTATTTTTATAATTGCTAACTGCCTCAAATAATTTGGAAGGAAAACCCGGATGTATTTCTAACAAACAAATGTATCTTTTCTTGCTTTTTCTTTAAATATGTAACAGCACTTAGGGTTGGATTGCCCCCCCCCCCCAACATATTCTATGGGTAATGCAGAAGAGATCAAGGACTGTCCTAACAGATTTCTAAAATTCATAATAAAACATTAAAATGAGAAAGCCCAAACCTACCGCATCAGCATCAAGAAACCTCATTAAGAGAAAGCAACAAATAAAACTTGGAGTCTGGCTTAAACACTGAACATATTATAACACACCTTTATGGTGATTAACACACTGGACAGCTTATACAATCAACTTCAAAATGACCCCCTACTGTACTTTTTTAAATTAAATTTTGCAAACCAGAAGACTGGATAGCAAAACTGGACAGTTCAGCGGGATGTCTGAGGNATTAAGAGAAAGCAACAAATAAAACTTGGAGTCTGGCTTAAACACTGAACATATTATAACACACCTTTATGGTGATTAACACACTGGACAGCTTATACAATCAACTTCAAAATGACCCCCTACTGTACTTTTTTAAATTAAATTTTGCAAACCAGAAGACTGGATAGCAAAACTGGACAGTTCAGCGGGATGTCTGAGGCTATGATTCTTTGTCTTGTCTCCCAAAGTTATTCCGCAGCCCGCTTTACAAGACAGGATGAGACAGATACAGAGAGCAACTGTTATAATTCCCTTCTGAGAAAAAGAAGTCACAGAAATCTTGTTCATCTTTCTATTATGCAGAGTTGACACAATATCACCATAAATAACTTTCTGTTCTGTTAAGAGACAGAATCCTAGATCAAAAGAACTGAGGAAATGATAGGTCTGATTTCAGTATCCTTTCCCACATGCTTAAGTGACTTTTATATTGTATTTAATTGAATTTATTACCCAGTAGAACAAATGCTTTTAATAGTTTATTTGGTTTGAATTCAACTGCATTGTTTCTGCTATAAAAAATGATCTGATAAAGTAGAGTATCAAGGGTACTGCAATAAATAATAAAACATTTCATTCAATATCTTTTCATTTAAGTTTAGAATAAGAGTTCAAAACGTTATACAAGGATTTAATAGGAATAAGGATAATGTTGCACTCTGCTTATCATTTTGAAGACATGCAGAAGTCTGCAAGAGTTTCTAAATTATTCTTCCTTCCTCTCCCTATTTTAAGAATTGAAGATAAGTAGCATAATTAATGCAGAGACTGGACTCCTAGAGCTGCTACTATCTGTACTGTATAAATAGAATTTAGTCTTACTGCATAAGTGAGAGTTGTTATTATTATATTAGTTTCCTTTTGCTAAATAGCCAAAAGTGATGCTATTTGGTTAGAGTACATGTGCACTGAAATGAAGAAATAATAGCAATAGCACTTAAGACTTATTTATTGCTTCATAAATATTTACAGCCCTCTGTTAAGTGGTTTACAGAGTCAGCATATTTTTCCCAACAATCTGGGTCCTCATTTTACCAACCTCGGAAGGACGGAAGGCTGAGTCAACCATAAGCAGGTCAGAATTGAACTGCTGGCAGTCGGCAGAGTTAGCCTGCAATACTGCATCGTAATCACTGCACCACTATAATAACATAATAACAATGACACTAAATATATCTATTAAAATCTGCAACAGAAATGGCAATGAGATATCACAAAAGACCAAATTTTATCATTTCTATGAATAAGAATGCAACAGAAAACGTAGCATGTCATTAATCAATATGCAATACATTCATGTCTTAAACTGCTACCATATTAATATAATTTTGCTACTGAAATGGAATCTGCTAGATCTATCTCTATTTCTCCTGCTCGTAATTTCATCTGAAAGGTAAGGAAAACTTCACAATTGTTTCAATGCATAGTGAAGCAATAGACCAAAAAAGAGAATGAAGGAAAAATCATGTTGTGTGTTCTGATTTTGTATAGGCAATAATTCAGACACTAACAATTTGTATTTAGGCAAATCAATTTGAATAGAATAATATGTTTTCTATTTAAAAAGAAAAGTAAGCTATATTTTAAGACAATTTCATTGACAACAAAGAGAAAAGAGTAAAATACTGCACAGCAAAATTCTAGAACCAGGCTAGATTTAAAACTGCTTTGAAAAAGAACTGGCTCTATCCCAAAGTATTTCTGTCAAGAAGCAGTTCTTCATACAGCAGTCCAACAGGTCATTTCCAGACTATCGATGTGATAAGAATGTGCATTAGGTTTTAAAATAACCTTGTGAATACCATTATGAACACAGAAATAGCCCTAGCAAGGATAAGACAGGAAAGCATTAGACAAATGTTGTTGGCATTAATTCCTGTGGATTTGATACATGTATTAATATAGACTTACAGTTTTTAGGTATGCATAATAGTTAAAAATATGCACTAACATTGACAATGCCACGAAACAATTCTTTGCATTTAAGCATCTTCTATAATATTGGTATTGAATTTGAAACAACTATATTTGGAGAAACAATATGTCATTTTGTAAAATGTGTATTTCAGGGCATAGCAATTTGTGCTTGTTCTCTTAGACCAGTGGTTCTCAACCTTTTTAATGCCGCGACCCCAACCGGTCGTAAGTCGAGGACTAAACCGGTCATAAGTCGAGGACTAAACCGGTCATAAGTCGAGGACTACCCAACCGGTCGTAAGTCGAAGACTTTCCCTGCCCGGGAGTGCCGCGCATGCGTGGTTCCGCCCCCTGCGCTGGCCGAGGCGTAGCTGGCAAGCAGCAGAGACGGAGCAGGCCGACAACCAGCTGGCCCAGCCCAAGGGAGGTAAGGCACCCGCCGGAAAAGGGAAAAAAAATGGCGGACAAAAAAAATGGCGGACAGCCTTGCTTGGCGACCCCCATGAAATGGTCGATCGACCCCAAATGGGGTCCCGACCCACAGGTTGAGAACCACTGTCTTAGACATTTTTCAAACTTCCTGCAATAACAAAGTGCTAGATAATAATAGAATACTAGAATGCACAAGCCACCCAACGAAATTTCCATGTATTGCCTAAATTTTCATCTTTAAAAGGATAGGAATTTTTTTTTTTTTGCAAATTAGAATACAATTATATTTATGTATAGTTCCCATCTTCATTGTTAAAGGATTTAGAAAGGAAGGACCGGCTAAGGAAGGAGGGACAAATTTTCAGTAGCTGATTGTTGGTACATGAAGGAAGATAAGGTTGGGGCATCAAGCTGGCTCTAGCTCATGAATGTGGAGTGTACTGTAGTAAAATGAGAGGCAGAGTCTAAAGAAAGGAATCAGCCTAGAGTTGTTTTGTTCCCACAGTCAAAGTCCAATCCCTCTTGAAATCTGTTATCTATCTTTGAACAAAGTATTGACTGGTTAATACCTTTATCAGAGTACTTCTCCTCTAAATCATGAAGATCAGGCAAAATATGGATGCAATTGATGCAGCAGTAGGTGAAGAAATCTAATACCACTACTTTTCCACAAAGATGTTCGTATAAAGAAAGTGAGCCTTCAGTATTCAGCCATTGTAAATCTGAAATCAAAGCTCTAATTAGTACATTATTTTAAGACGTTAAAAGAATTAAGCACATTCTGAAATAACAATTGATGATCATATTTTAAAAAAAATCATGGATTTCTAACACAAAAATATTCTTAATATTCAAAATCTGTAATTCTTCATAACAGAGTTTGTCAATTAGATTTTTATATGACAAATAGTAAGACTGGTAAATTATCTATTGTTTCCTATTTTATTTTGATAAGTTAAATTACAATTTTATCATATTAAAAAACTTCTCTTTTTCTTAAATAAATGTTTCAAGTATTAATGGTTTAAAGATTAATATTTAGTATCGTGTCTACTGTATACAATGTTGTTATAGCATGTTTTGTTTTCCTATCTGCTTCATCAACTATTATTCAATACAGTATATGAGATTAGGCACAGAACTATCATTAGCACCTTTGTTGAAACAACAAAAGAAGTCTCAAGCATTTTCAAAAAAATTTTTTTTTTAAAATACATGCAATAAGCTTTTTTCAATACAAAGGAAGTATACTGAAATGATTTCAATGTTTAGAGAAAAAAATATGAGGAGTGAATTACAAAACAATATATGAAAGAAGAGTGAATGATTGAGATGAAGGGGGAGACTTTAAAAAGAGGTGGCTTGATGGAGTTGATGCATTATTCAGAGAAAGATAGTAGAAAAATTTAAAGCACAGGTAATGTGTAAAGCAATAAAATAGAAGCAAGGATGATTTGTGAGTAGAAATTTTTATGCAAATAGTAAATTATATCTGCTTTGCTTGACCCTTTCCTACTGCTGAAACTATTGCTTTTCTCTCAATGTGTAGAAGATCAAACAGCTAACTCTCTTGAAATTTCCATTCTCTCCAATCTCTCCATCCTGTGATGAGGATGGGGAGAAAAAACCAAGCAATTTTGTAGGCAATGTCTCCTTTGCTTGATCCTTTCCTGCTGCCGGTGCAATTACATTACTCTTGATGTATATAAAATCAAACATCTTACATGTAATTCTTAATTTATGACAGCCATTGTGATTGCCTTTACTAAGTGATGCGATCAAAAAACGGAGCATTACATGACTACATTGCTTATTGATGGCAATCCAGGCAGTTGTAGTTGTTATCATAATACCAAAACATGTGGGTCATTAAGTGGAAAGTGAAGAAGGTTCCAGAGAAGGAGTATGAGGGTGCCACTTGGGGGCAGGAGACCCTGGGAGGCTCAGTGCAGGCTGTGTTCAAGTTGGGGAGGAAAGCTCAGAAAGGCTGGGAAAGAGGATGTGTAGCGCATGAAAGTATGAGTGCAAGACAGGGAGATTAGAGAAAAGGGTGTGGAAGTTGAGCATACGTGCAAGTGCAAGGAGGCCAGGGAAGAGTGTGCTAGTGGGTACAAACCAGCAAAGAATGGCTGGCGGTGGGGGAGAAGAGACTTACCCAAGGATTTGTAACCTTCTCTACTGGCTTACCCTTTGACTTTGTTGTGAGAAACCAGCCCAAATGTAAGTGTAAGCTGCTTGCCAACACCCGAATTTTTTTCACATGACTGCAGGGGTGCTGCCACAGATGCAACTTTGAGGGCCGGTCATAAGCCTCTTCATTCAGTACCGTCATAATTTCAAACAGTCATTGAATGCATGGTCATAACTTGAGGACTACTTGTACTCTCTTAAAATCTCTTCCTCTCTAATCTCTCCATTCTGGGAAAGGGGACAAGGATGGGTCAGGCAAGGGAGAAATTTTCCAGATAAATTGCTTTGTTTCACCTCTTCTTGCAGAGAGAAGAGATTAAAGAGATTTCAAGAGAGTACTATAATCTGTTTCCATAATGCACCTGTGGGTCTCAGGGTGATGGTGTGATTACATTGATTTCACTATGTATAAAAGCAAACAATTTATTCTCTTGAAATCTCTTTCTCTCCTATCTCTGCTTGGTGTGTGTGTCAAAAGTGATTTCAGTAAGAAATCTCTCTTTTACCTGACCTTTTCCCCATCCAAGAAAAGAGCAGAGAGATTGGAGAGGAAGAGTATAGGTATCTGCATTTGTATAGGATTTCCTGCCTGAGCAGGGGGTTCAACTAGATGACCTTCAAGGTCCCTTCCAACTTTATTATTATTATTATTATTATTATTATTATTATTATTGTTGTTGTTGTTGTTGTTGTTGTTGTTATTATAAGATTACAAGAGAGAAAGTTGTTTGCTCACACACACATTTGAAGCAATGAAGAAATAACTTTCATTCCCCCCTCACCTGCAGAGCTTAGAAATTAAAAAGAAAGGGATATCAAAAGAATAAGATTTTGTGTAGTGAGCCCTTGGTTCCTAGCCCAGCCTGCTAACTTGATCGCGTTGCTTTTTATGTGCACAAGACACTAAACAGGTACTCAATATTCCAAAGGGTGGGGGAATAGTTGAGGCAACAAAAGACAAAGGTGTAAAACTCTGTAGTCTTTTCTCTTTCCAGCCCATAAAACATAGTTTGTCAAATTATCTATGGCAGAGGTCCCCAACCTTTTGGGCACCAGGGACCAGTTCCATGAAGAGACGTTTTTCCGTGGACCGGAGGGGGCATGGTTTTGTGTGCTACCTGCATCTCGTGGATGGGACTTTGCTTGTTTGTGTGGCCCCGGTTGCTGGCATGCCGTGGCCCAGTATTGGTCCACGGACGGGAGTTGGGGAACCCTGATCTATGGCATAGATCAGTAGTTCTCAACCTGTGGTCTGCAGACCCCTGGAGAGGTATGTGTAATGTCATCACATGGGGTCTGCAAAGACTTGAAGAAATTTATAATTTAAATCTTGGTTAAGTCTTCGGGGTCCACGGCCAAGAAAGGTATTTAAAAGGGGTCCGTAGTGAAAAAAAGATTGAGAACCACTAGGATAGATGATATGATATAAAGATGGATCCTACATGTTAAATGTTACATTTATTTGATCACATTTTTCTCTTTTTTTGTACAGTTTTTTCTTTTTGTTGTTGCTAGTGTTGAGTGTATGTTTGTTTTGTTTTGTATTTTACTTTTTATGATAAAACAATAAATATATAAAAACATTTTATTAATCATTTGTATGATGAAACTGAAAGAATGCTTATGATACAAATTGTGTATAAGACCACCAGTGCTGTAAAAGAAAAAAAACAAACACTGAAATTCAAAACAGTAGTGACAGGCTGCAAAAATAGGCTTAAAAATAACTCAACAAAAATTAATAAGAGAAAAAGCTAATACACTATACGAAGGAAACATACACCAAACGCCAAAGTACAATTTTGAGGCCTTGTGTAAAAGTATAGCAATGGTAGATCATTACAAAGCAAATATGAGCCAATGGTGAGATATGTCTGAATTAAAAAAAAAAAGCATACACAATTTCAGACTGCATCAACAGAAGAAGTTTCCAAATTGTGGTAAATAATACTTTTATGCTGCTTAGTAAACATAATTCTGAAGGATCCATGGTAGTCTCTGAGTTGGTTGCTTTCTTGTAGACATTTCATTACCCAAACTAGGTAAAATCATCAGTGCTAGTAAGAAATAGGGTTTGCTCTCAATTTATATTCTAGTCAGTTGCCCTGTCAAGTGTTGGTGGGGTTGGTCTTAGACGCAGTGTTTCTCAACCTTGACAATTTTAAGGCATGTGGACTTCAACTCCCAGAATTCCACAGCCAGCAATGCTGGCTGTGGAATTCTGGGAGTTGAAGTCCACATGCCTTAAAATTGTCAAGGTTGAGAAACACAGCTAAGAGGTTCTTTGGTTGAGTTGTTTACTGTTGCTCGGATACTGTTTACTTCTTGATTGTTGGGACCATTCCTTACCAGCACTGATGTTACCTAGTTTGGGTAACGAAACGTCTGCAAGAAAACAACCAAGCTGCTCAGAGAGCACCGAGGACCCCTCCTTTCAACCCTGAGCTACAAATATTCTCCTTCGACAAACCCAATTCTTTAAAAAGGATTCAGAGAAATCAGAATGAGAGCAACGACAAGATCAGGGGATACGATGCCGACTACAAAACACGCTTTTTAAAATCATAATAAACCCGCCCGGGAGGAGAGCAAAGCTATAAGTTGACAAGCAGGAGAAAACTAAAGCAGTGTTTCTCAACCTTGACCATTTTAAGGCATGTGGACTTCAACTCCCAGAATTCCACAGCCAGCATTGCTGGCTGTGGAATTCTGGGAGTTGAAGTCCACATGCCTTAAAATGGTCAAGGTTGAGAAACACTGAACTAAAGACTGGAAAAAAGTTTGACGGCTCTCGCAAAGAAATCAAACCCCAGAGGACGCCGGTCTAAAAGCTCGGGCTCACCTGCTCCAAACTCGGGAACTTTCAAATCCCGCTCCCATCCGTCCACCTTCTTCACGTGCTGATACACCAAGTTCTCCTTCTCCTGAAGCGTGTTCGCATCCTCCAGCGCGTAGTCCAACTGGCTCTGCGAAGGCGAAAGCCCGGGCAGGCCGCCCGTCATCGCCGCCATCGCTCTCTCCTCCCCCTTACCCTGCCGAGGACACGAGAAAGCGGGCGTGATTTTACCGCCCTTCCCTTTGGCTTTCCGGCACTTTCCAAACTCAAGTCTGTCCAGTCATGTTGCAAAACCAAACCAAACCAAACCCCCACACCCTGAATGTTTAAATCCTGTCGCCCTCGTGCCAAATAAAACGTCGGACCAAAGATGGGTTATTACTCCCTTTGGAAAGCCACAACGCTTTCCAAAAAGTACAAGAAATCGCATATTCGACAACAGATACCCAGCGGTCTGAGTTTTTTTTTTTCCTTTCTTTCTTTCTTTCACTTTCACAGATTCGCCAGAAACAAATCTGAATCTGCTGGCTAAATAAGTGTAGGAATGTTTTTTTTCTGGCTCTGAAAGATATTAAAATAGTATTTTTTTTTAAAAAAAAAATATTTTGGCGAAAAGGCCATTTGTGGTGAAAGTGCGGAACTCATCGGAACGAATACAGGAGAAGGAAGGGAAGGGCCGCCAAGGAGGAATGAGATCGGTGGCGGCGGCTGGACCTTTTTTAAGATGTGAGAGATTTGGGAATGGGGCTGCTTCATAAGTGGAAGAAACCTGCTGAGGTAACGTGGTGCCATTATTACTCTGATTTCGGGGACGATAGCTTTCTTGGATGGAGAGGCCATTCATTTCGATGCCAGTGTAATCCAAAGGTCACGATCATATTTAATATACGCGGATTACCGAAAATGTACCACCTAATCCACGAGGCTGAAATTCTGCTCACATATCCTGGGGTCAAAACTAAACAGACTAAACTAATGACTTATGGGAACAGGGCTAAACGTTTTGCTGAAGGCAATGCGATTTAGTTACAAGTTAAGATTTGCAGGGAACTCCGAGAGAGAAACTTGGGAGATGGCTGCTGTTGTGTCCTGAGCCTGCAAGAGGCAGGCTCGGGACGTTGCAAGAGTCCCGGGCATTTGCAGAAGCTGCCCGGGACCAGACTGAGCGGCGCCGGCCTTGTGCGCATGCGCAAGGCGGGAAAAGCCCGCCTCATGATTGGTTGAACTTGCCCGGGGATCAGAGGGTATAAATAGGGGATCAGAGGGTATAAATAGAGGCCTGCGTGCCTCTGCTCTGGTTGTTCGTAGAGTGGAGCAAACAATAAAGACTTGTTGAAGATGATTCGTCTCAAGCGCCATTATTCCCAGGACTTAACAGCTGCCCTTGCTCTAGTATGGCCTGGCAAAGCAGTCGCTAAGGACATGTCCTCACACCAGAACCTGGATCAAAAAGATTGACCAGGAAAGTAGTGTTTGCCAGTGCAAAAATATACATTTCTTCCATATAAATGTTCTGATCAGCATGGAGGCAGAGCTGGAGACAGGTCAGCACTGCAGGGATTTAGCTGCTCCACTGGAGGACTAACCACTCCTGGTCCAGCCACAGGGATTGTTACTTCTCTGGCCATTTCTTTTGGCTGCTGGACAGCAGAGAGATTTACTGGGCAATGAACTGATTCTTTTCTCCACGCGTTGAAGGTATTCCACATAGTTCTTCTTACTAAGGCTTTATTAGTATCACTTTATAAAGCCTTACTAAGACCACACCAAGAATACTGCATCCAGTTTTGGTCACCAGATTACAAAAAAGATGTTGAGACTTTGGAAAAAGTGCAAAGAAGAGCAAGTAAGATGATTAAAAGTCTGGAGACTAAAACATAGGAAGAAAGGTTGCAGGATTTGGGTTTGGCTAGTCTAGAGAAAAGAAAGACTAAGGGGGACATGATAGGAGTATTCCAGTATTTAAGAGGTTGCCACAAAGAGGAGGGAGTCAATTTACTTACTAAACCACCTGTAGGCAGGACAAGAAACAATGGATGGAAACTAATCAAGGAGAGAAGCAACCTGGAATTGAGAAACTTCCTAACAGGATAAACCAGTGGAACAGCTTGCCATCAGAAGTTGTAGGGGCTTCATCACTAGAGGTTTTAAGAAGAGACTGGACAGTCACTTGTCTGAAATGGTATAGGATCTCCTGCTGGAGCAGGGGGTTGGACTAGAACAGGGCTTTTCAACCTTTTCACAGATTATACCACTTTTAGGACATGACACTATTTGAGTACCACCAGTGCTTAGCAAGGTGTCAAAAACTTGATGACTAAAAAAAAGGGGAGGGATTTTGGGTTTTACTGATTAGATTCATTTGTTGTTATAGAATTGGCTAGTTTATAATATGGAAAAGTAAAAAGTTGAGGTTCAATATTAATGCTTCCTTCTACTGCAAGAGAGGAAGTCTGTTCTTTTTCCCTTCTCCCCCTCACTTTTCCCCCTTTTCCTCCCCACTATGTCCTACTATTTGCTTTTGTATTTTTGTATTTTATTCTATAATCTAATAAAATATTACAAACTGTAGAAAAAAAAGGAAAAAAGTACCAGTTTTAATTTCTTTGGTGGCTGTTCCTTTGCTGAATCGCTCTCCCTTTGTACTGACAAATGTATGATGAATTTATCCATATTTTTTTTAATATGCACCACTACCAGCTAGTTCAGGGGTCTTCAAACTTGGCACTTTTAAGACTTGTGGACTTCAACTCCCAGAATTCCTCAGCCATCATGGCTGGATGAGAAATTCTGGGAGTTGAAGTCCACAAGTCTTAAAGTTGCTAAGTTTGTATTTATTTATTAATCCCATTTATACCCCGCCCCTCTCCCGAGGGACTCAGGGCGGCTTACAGGTAAATAAAAACAGTACAATACAATAAATATCTCTAAAAGCCAAATTAAAATATATATTAAATAACCTGTATTAAGTTTAATATTATAAAATCCCTTTAAAATCCCTATAAAATCCCCCCCTAGGCCAATCCCGCTTGATGGAAAAGCCATGTCTTGAGGGCCCGGCGGANGCGGAAGGAGGGGAGATCCGGAATAATCCGGATCTCTGGGGGGAGTTCATTCCACAGGGTGGGAGCTCCCACAGAGAAGGCCCTCCCCCTGGGGGTCGCCAGCCGACACTGTTTGGCCGACGGCACCCTGAGGAGGCCCGCTCTGTGGGAGCGTACCGGTCGATGGGAGGCAATCTGCGGCAGAAGACGGTCTCGAAGACCCCTGAAGCTAGCTGGTCGGCCCTCTATCCCTTCTGAGCAATCCTTCCACAGTGTAGTATCCCTGTATCCTTAAAGACATAGGAATCAAGTGCAAAGCAAAATAAGCCTCCCGTTTTTTTTCTCTTTAAGCTGCCTCAGGCATGTCAGTGTCACAATGTTGCAATCTGAGACTGAAAGGTTCCGACAATTGCAAAAAAGCTTTAGCTTTAAATTAAGCCTCTTTACCTTCAAAGAAAACTTTCTAAAAGCTTCTGCCGAGCCCAGACAGTCATACAGCTGCAGCTGCCTCTCCCTCAGGCTGCTTAGGCTCATTCCCCTTCCCTGCTACACATGGCTAGCAGTTGTACCACCTTCCACGTGGCAAAGTATCACAGGTGGTACACGTACCACCGGTTGAAAAGCCCTGGACTAGAAGACTTCCAGCTCTGTTCTGATTGAAGTTGTTTCCCATTGTAACATCTGACATCTTCCACAATGGCAACTGGATGTGCCATTGCAGGGATTCCTATGGCGAAGCATGAAAGAGGCAAGCAGCAGAAAAGGGGAAGATTTCACTCCTTTCCTGCATCTTACTTCCCCAGCACAACAGAGGAAATTTTTCCCTTGCAGCAACTTGTGCAGCCTTGTTTTCAAGGCAAGACAAGGCAGAACCATTGGAATAGCACAGTGGTGGCGAACCTATGGCACGGGTGCCAGAGGCGGCACTCAGAGCCCTCTCTGTGGGCACGCGCGCCGTCGCCCCAGTCCTAGGCCTTCAGCTGGGTTTTATAAAACCTTTTCGCTTTAGGCCTCCACCGCCGTGTGCAAAAAAAAAAAAAGATTCAATCAGTCAATTTCAACTTCTCGCGGGGAAAAAAAGATCTCGCAAAGTTGCAATTGATTGATTGAACTTTTTAGTCCCACCCAGTCTGCCGTTACCACCGCAGCCACGCCCACCCAATGGGCCACACCCACCCAGTGGGCCACACCCACCTGGCACCCGACGATGCATAAGTGGGTTTTGGATTGCAGTTTGGGCACTCGGTCTCTAAAAGGTTCGCCATCACTGGAATAGCAGCTGTTTTCCACTTTCTTCCTGCCTTTAAGGGAGGAGAAAAGCCCTTGGTGTTCTCCCCAGCACGAGGAAGTTTTTCAAAACAAAGATACTGTAGACCAGGGGTGTCAAACTGCCGGCCCACGGGCCAGATGCGTCACACAGAAGCCAGCCCACCCCATTGCCGGCAATGGCAAAACAGTCCCGATGACATCGCGAATTTGACATGTCTGCTATAGATGATATTACATTTATGACATGGCTTGTATTGAGAGAATATGGGAAGAAAGCAGAGAAGAGGGAAAATACTGTTTTGCTTTTCTGAGACCAACCCTTAAAGCTAAAAGTGTGCTTGGAGATGATCTGTTGGCAGATGTTATAAAATGAAGTAACAATGCAGTGTTTATTGAAAAGTATTTGAAATTTAGTTGCTGTTTTTCAGTTCAGAGAATCCATAGGAAACACGTTTCTTTGTGTTTTTAGAATATTTAGAATAATTTTTAAATGAACTGTTGAAGGAATGTTGTTTTACTTTTATTATTTGTATTTCAGGATCACAGAGGAAGAAAAGAAGTCGGTGGAAGAGTTCTAAGTTTTTCTAGTCAAATTTCTCAAAAAATAAGAGAGTTAAAAACTGGCATCATGGCTAGAATTGTAGATTCTTATCTAAGTGCACTTTAATATTTGAAATGTCAATCATTGCACTTGAACGTTAAACTGTATCTGTATTTATAACATTTATATGAATGGGATAGCATGATGTTTAATATGGCAATTGATACTTATTACTTTAAAGTATAGTAAAATAATACAACTGAATTAAAGGAAGTTAAAAAGGATTTCTTCTATAAAGGAAGTAACTACCTAACAGTACAGACTTCTACCGGAAAACCTCCTTCTGTAAACCTTTATATTTAGATAATCCTTCGTTTTCGGGTGTTCGGTTGTAAGTCTTCATTAACGATGGTTTCATGTTTTTCGTTTCTAACTTTTACCATTTAGTGTTTCTTTACTGTTATCTTTACCACCAAAAGCACCCAAAAGAAAAGGTGTCTCTAAGAAGACAAAGCAAAGTCCAAGACAAAGAGGTAGCCAGACACCCTTAAAGCCAGGGGGTTCCATTGGTGATCCTATTAAACCATCACAGGAAGGTCTGTCAACAACTTTGGCAAAAGAAACAAAAATCTGTGAGAGGCAAAACACTGCAAAAGCTAGACCAATTTTCGAGGGGTACTGCCCAAGTTGTCAAATGCCATTTTCTTTATTGTTGATACAGACACCTCAGTGGCATGTTACAGAATGTTTGGATGCCTCAGGGACTGCTGAGAAAGGTACAGTTTTAATGGGAAGCAAGGACTCTTCTACTTTAATTATGAAAACAGGCTATGTTCCTTTAAGAAGTAAACTATATTCTTGTCATGCAATTCAGCATCTGAAAAACATTGACTAGTTTTCAGTCTTTTGATTAACCAGAGGCCGGGGCTAAGAAAATGGCAGCCATATATTGAAACAAATCTTGCTAGTTTTTGAATTAATTCTAAAAACAAGCTAGATTTTTGAAATTGTAGTTAAACTACAGTTTTAAGGCATGCATTAAAAACATGTACCAAATTTTAAAGAACGAAATCCTGTACAAGAGGTCTGGTGAGTAAAGAAAGGCTATGATGCAATTATTATTTTTTTACAGAGAATAGCTTACCAAATTAAAAATAATTGCAGATAATTTTCAATAAAATAAAACTATTTGGTTCCAACTGCCATTATTTGAATTTGAAAACTTTCATTTAACATCCCCTCTCCCCCACAGCCTATTGAAGTTTATTAGCAAAGACTGGCTAAACATGATGTGTCAAGTAATTCAGAAAAAGTAAACATTTATAGCCATTTGAACTCTTTTTGCTACAAATTGTGTTATGTTTCCATCAGACATTGTATTAGAAGTTTTGCATTTTAATATATAAATTCAGTTTGAGGAAATAAAGGTACAATATAAAAAGTTGTCTGCATTAGCCATGTTTTTTTAAAGTATAACTTTCAGGATTTTAATATTTTTTCAGTAAATCTTGTTTTTGCATTTGTGCTATATTCAAAACATTTTCCTAATACTTTTTTCCCCTCTTTTGTTAGAATGTCCTGATGGCATTTTGTGCTCTTCAGTTATTCCTTCTCATTACAAATGCTACAGCCATTTCCAACTTGCAGCAAGTAGAGCACAGGACTCTACCTTGGCATCCTCCTTATCTAGTGCAGAAAATAATTTCATTAGACCTGGTGCTGCTTTACATAATGAATTCAGTTGTAGAGTATTACAGGATGGGAAGGTTCCTCAGAATATGGAAAAATCAAAACAGTTTCTTCTATCACCACAACTGAGTTCAATGACTATGGATTCCATCAATATAACTAACATCATGTCTTCATCTTTGGGAAATATTAACGAATCTGAACATACAATACAGCATATAGATGAAACAAAGCAATCTGAATGCCTTAATCCTTTTTCTGAAGAAACTGAAAGAACTGAGAAGTTAAACAGTCAACTTTGCTCTTTTCAACAGAATACCTCTCTCTCAGATGCTGATATGAATGATAGTGACATTTCCTATTCCCCACTTTATACTGATGAAAATGCTGTAGAATTAGATGAGGCAGATAAGGAAGAAGTGGAGAGAAAGGGAGAGATAACATGTAAAAAAAATCTATTGGATACCAGAAATTTGGAAAGCCAAAGTAGAATTGTTGGAAGTTTATCTAATAGATCGCAGCAGATACAATTTCAACATAAGAGTGTTAAAAGGATGCAAGATGGAACAACGATAAATGAATCCTCTAAAATTTTACCAGCAAGTGTGAATGGAATATCTAAGGCTCTCCCACAAGAAAGCATTCATAATAGCACTGACTGTTCAGCAAGGTTTCTTGATCAGACGAAATGTCCCATAGGAGATTTCAATAATTTAGATGTTAAAGCTAAGACTATTATTAACACATGCGGAAATAGAGCGCTTCAGAGCAATTTGTGTTCAATGAAAGAAAAAAAGGAAACGGAGCCGGTTCCTGCTACAAACACTAAGATCCAAATCACTCCTCCCAAACGCCTAAAACAAATGGACATTGGTGTTTTCTTTGGGTTGCAACCAAAAGTAAAAAGTGAGACTACCCCAAAGAAAAATATTTCTGAAGAAAGAGCGATTGTGAATCCATCAGCTGCAAATGGAAACAAGCTCATATCTCGAAAGAGGAAGGCTGAAGGATCAATAGGAGACGCTGATACAATCACAAAAAGTTCAAGCATTAAGTATGACACCAGAGCAGATAATATTTCTGGTGGTCAGAGAAGATATAAAAAAAGATACAGAGAGTCATATCCTGGTGAGGATGGAATAAAAAAGCAGTGTCCTTTTTATAAGAAGATACCAGGTAGTGCTCTATTTATTTTGTAAGAAAACAATTTAGGATTGTTGGGTTTATTCCCTTGCATTGTTAATTTCTCCTAAAGAATGTGAAAATACTCTTTCAATATATAAGTAAAATAACATTTTTTTACTCAAAGCCCTGAAGCTGTTCTGTATTTAGCTCTCCAATGAAAATGATCTTGTACAAAAGTATTCACAAGTAAATTATATTGCATTCAGTAGGAATTATTCTTTGTTAGGGTACTATTGCAATCTATTCATTAAAATATGATCATTAATGGCAGGAGTAGCCAATATAAATCTTTCTCATAAAGAAATATGTAACTAAACAATAGAAAGGAACAATTATTATATTTTTTGGCAGACAGGTCTAAAATTACAGAAAATGTTTAAAGATGTATGAAGATATTTAAGTTGTGCTAGCATCAATGAAATTTATTAAGGCTGCAATCCTGCACATACTTTAGTTCCACTAAATTCAATGAGGGTTGCTTCTGAGTCCACAAGCATAACTGTAGTGTAAGTTCTTTGATATGTATTTATTTCTACTGATTATAGCTTTAAAGAAAGCATTTCCATATTTTTGGCTGTTTAGATAAGTATGATTATAATAAGTATGAATGCCCATTAAGTGTATTAGGTAATGCTTTTTTTTCATCACTAAAACTTAAGGAAACAAACATGGTTAGTACCACTTTTCTGAGTGTAAATTCAAAGAATCCTCAGGTAACTTTAAAGATTTAACATTTATTCTGGAATAAGCTTTTGTGATTAACACAGGAATGTGAATGTTGATGCATTGGCACTTAGTTCACAAAAGCTTATGCCCTAATGAGTCTTAAGAGGATTCTATTATTCTAATTGTACTAGTCAGCTTTGGCAGTTGCACTAAGTAAAAAAATGACTGTTCTTTTATTAATTTGTTTCAGGCACAGGTTTTGTAGTAGATGCATTCCAGTATGGAAAGATTGAAGGTTGCAGTGCTTATTTCCTTACCCACTTCCATTCTGATCATTATGGTGGCCTAACTAAAAAGTTTACATTTCCAATATACTGCAATAAGGTATGCCTGTTGAGGATTCATTTGTGACATACAAAACAAGTAAAATACATCTTGTATATGCAGATAATATTAATAATCCTATGGAATTTTGGAACTAATTCCAATTAATTTTGAAATTTATCAAACATATCCAACAATTCTGAAGCATATCAATTAAATTGTGGATTGCATAGTGCATTACTTTTGTGTTATTCCTTGTAAAGCTATTACTACCACTGCTAAATTACTATACTTTTTGTACTTCTGAATATAATGATGAAGTAGAGACTCCAAGTGTGGAAACTACTATCTGTCTTCAGTCCATATAGACTGCAACTAAATGCAAATTATATATTCAATAACAACTACTTTCCCCTTTTTTCTTCTCTCATTTGTTCATTTACCATCTTGCCTAATTAAGACATTGTAATTAGTCCAAATGAAAATGGTACAACGTGTAAGTAGCTGCAAAACATTTTTTGTATTTTAGATAACTGGAAACTTAGTAAAGAATAAACTGAGAGTGCAAGAACAATATGTCCATATCCTGCCAATGGATAGAGAATGTATAATAGATGGCATCAAAGTAGTGTTGGTTGATGCTAATCAGTAAGTATTTTTGATAAATGTACTGTACATTAAAATTATATGACTAATTTACGTTAATTTTGTTTTGGATTTGAATTTAAAATGCCTTTTTTCCTTCCCTTTCTCTCTTCCACTCCACTCATTCTTCTGGCAGTTGTCCTGGTGCTGCAATGATTCTTTTCTGTCTTCCAAATGGGACTGTAATATTGCATACAGGCGATTTTAGGGCAGATCCTTCTATGGAACGCTGTCCTTTCCTAAATGGTTGGAGAGTTCATACTGTTTACTTGGACACAACGTAAGTTTTTGCTTAAACATTTAGAATATTGGAATAGGGGGGAAGCACTTTTTAAACTACAAAAATGTGCTAGGGTAGAATCATGGAATTGGAAGGGATTATCAAAGTTATCTAGACCAAAGCCCTGCTTGCTACAAGGTTATGTCTAACATACGACCATCTCCCTCTGAGTAAAAACCTCATGTAGCAGACTGTTCTGCTAGACAAAGAATTCTTCATGTCTAGCCTGAATATCTACACTTTGGCATTGGACATTTCTATTGTGCGACAATAGAATACAAGCAGGGCTTTTTTTCAGCCGCTTGCGCCGCCTTGGCGCAAGGCCGTGGAAAAAGGCCCGGCCGGCGTGGCCTTTATCGGGGAGGGTGTGGCCTTTATCGGGGAGGGTTTAAAATGAACGTAAGGACAAGAGATTTCCCCGCCAGGATCCCAAACTACTCCCGCACCGGTCCAAACTCAAGGCGGTGGAAAAGTCCGAGAAAAAAAGCCCTGAATACAAGTCCATGTTTTCTTCTGTGCGACAGTCCTTGAGATTGAGATAACAACCACAACCACATTAATAATAATAATAAAGTTGGATGGGACCTTGGAGGTCTTCTAGTCCAATCCCCTCTTAAGCAGGAAACCCTATACCATTTCAGACAAACAGTTGTCCAGTCTCTTAAAAACTTCCAGTGTTGGAGCATTCACAACTTCTGGAGGCAGGTTGTTCCACTGATTAATTTTTCTAACTGTCAGGAAATTTCTCCTTAGTTCTAGGTCAGTGGTTTTCAACCTTCCTAATGCCGCGACCCTTTAATACAGTTCCTCATGTTGTGGTGACCCCCAACCATAAAATTATTTTTGTTGCTACTTCATAACTGTAATTTTGCTACTGTTGTGAATCGTAATGTAAATATCTGATACGCAGGATGTATTTTCTTTGTTACAAATTGAACATAATTAAAGCATAGTGATTAATGATTCACAAAAACAAATTGGGTTTGAAGATAAGCAGTAAGATGGAAAGAAAATTAAGCAATGAAACTGAGAGTTCCTGGATTAGAATTTATTACACCATCACATTAAAAATAAAAATATTTCCAATCTTGTTGGAAAAACAGTGGATTCACTCCTACTGATAATATTATTTAGATCAGGGCTTTTCAACCTTTTCACCGATTGTACCACTTTTAGAATATGGCAACATTCGAGTACCACCAGTCACCTAGCAAGGTGTCAAAAACTTGACACCCCTCCCCCAAAATGGAAAAAAGTGATAAAGTACAGGTAATCCTTGACTTACAACAGTTTGCTTAGTGACTGTTCAAAGTTACAATGGCACTGAAAACAGTGACTTATGACCATTTTTCACACTTATGACCATTGCAACATCCCCAGGGTCATGTGATTTACATTTGGATGCTTGGCAACTGATTCATATTTATGATGGTCACATTGTTCCAGGATCATGTGATCACCTTTTGCAACTTTCTGACTAGCAAAGTTAGTTGGGAAACCAGATTCACTTAACAACCATGCTACTAATTTAATCTCTCTCCCTCTCTTTCTCTCTCCCTTTCTTTCTCTCTCTCTCTTTCTTTCCCTCTTTATCTCTCCCTCTCTGTATTTCTCTCTCCCTCTAACTTCCTCTCTTTCTTTCTCCCTCTTTGTCTTTCTCTCCCTCCCTCTCTCCCTTTCTCTCTCCCTCTCTTTCTCCCTCCCTCTCTTCCTCCTTCCCTCCCTCCCTCCCTCCCTCTCTCTCTCTGATTGGGGATCGATTTGGAGGAGGGGAGCGGCCGAGGGCTGCCCATGTAACATTGAAGTGGCCACCTTTGGAAGCAGCAAGGCTGCTCCAGCCAGGCTCGAGCCGGGCAGAGTGGGCAATGGGAGAGGAGTGGGTCGATCACCTTACCGGCAGCCGAGCCTACGGTATCAGGTGCGCCTTCCCGGCTAGCGGAGCCTACGGTATCAGGAGCCCCGCGAGGGGGCAAGCCGGCATGAAGAGCCAAACCCTTCCTGCAAGGGAGGGACGCGTTGAGGGAGCCAGCCAATCACGGGACATAGATTCTGACGGACGGCTGGCCTGAGCCAATGAGGCGCCAAAGGACTGGGAGCCATAATTGAAGGCTGAAACGCCTTCAGCTTTAACTGCTTGCACGTGTTTGTGTGTGTGTGAGTGCGCTGGCCCGGATCAATGTTGCTTTCCAGGTGATAGGCGCTTCTTCAGGGCTCAGGAGAAGCACCAGGATCAGCTCTGGAAGAAGCACAGATCAGGCAGAAAGGGGCGCTGATCTGGCGCTTCCCCTGAGCTGTCCCAGCCTCGGAGAAGCACAGATCAGGCAGAAAGGGGAGCTGATCCTGGCGTTTCTCCTGAGCTCTCCCAGCCTCGGAGAAGCACAGATCAGGCAGAAAGGGGCGCTGATCTGTCGCTTCCTCTGAGCCTTGCCAGCGGGACGTGTGCCTCTCGGGCGGCTCAAGGCGTGTGACGAGGGAAAGAATATGATTAACACCGCGCGCGTACACACAGAGAGCGCTTGTCTTCCACCACATTTTATTCACGTCAACCTTTTTTTTCTTCGTAATATTTGGAGTTGAAAATAACGACTCTACACAAACGCACACACAAACACGCAGACAGACACGCCCCCCTCTCCTCATCAGTTCCTTTCCTTGGCTCGTCCACTGTGTGTTCCTGAGGCGGCGGCGGCAGCTTTGGCCTTTGGTCTTTCCTAAGACCATCAGAAATATGTGTTTTCCGATGGTCTTAGGCGACCCCTGTGAAAGGGTCGTTCGACCCCCCAAAGGGTCGCGACCCATAGGTTGAAAACCGCTGTTCTAGGTGGTGGTTGTTGATGATGATTGTTTAAGATCCCTTTCACATTTGACTTTTGCAAGTCAAATTTCCGCTGCCGTAATCAGTACCAATAGGATTGAATGATAAGGTTTAAAATTAAGAAAATATCCTCAATGAGTTTATCTTTCATTTTCATCGGACTATATTGTGTTTAATAGTATTGTACGGGAGCATATGGTTGCTTTGTTAAGAAAAACAAGATGCTTATGAACCCGAGGAATCCTATCAATATATTTCCTAATCTGCATGATTGTTTACCATACAGATAAGTTCTGCTTATCTCCCTCTAATCACAGGGAGTGAGGTATAAGGAACAATTGTTACTTGTCTATGTACTTTTCATTCATCCTAAGATGTGAGCTTTATTACTTCTCTCTATTCATTTTAGATTGCAAAATACAGGACAATAATTCTGTAGGAAAACAAAATATAGAGATTTATATACACAGCCTCCCCTATCACTCTTTATATTCCTGGATCATCGTATGATTAGTTTTCATCCTTCTAATTCTTTGCAGTATTCCTAATATTTTTTTGCTGCAGATTATGTCACTGAAAGCAGTATCATCCTGCTTTGTCAATTATATAAAGAAATACCATTCATTTCTTATGCATAGATCAATCGTGTCCTACTAATTGAGACAATAGCATATTTTTGTCGACACATGTGGCAAAAAAAGAGACATTGAACAAATTATGGACTGATTTAAAATTTTCACTTTTGAGTTTGATACTTTTCACTGAATTATATTTTGATACATATTTGAGATACTCTTCATCTGTTCCTGTAAATATAACAAACAGAAACCATTGACTAAAGGTGTTGCTTCCTTTTTTCCATCAAAGCTGAGTTTTCTAATGTGTGTTTTATTACTGTTTCTTAGGTATTGTAGTCCTGAATATACTTTTCCTTCCCAGCAAGAAGTGATTCAATTTGCTGTCAATACTGCATTTGAACGAGTGACTTTAAATCCACGAACATTAGTTGTTTGTGGAACATATTCTGTTGGAAAAGAAAAAGTTTTTCTAGGTAAGGGACAGACTCTTCTGGTAAGAGCAACAGAGATACTATATTCTAGATATTTGAGCTAAACCTAATACTTAGCACAACTTAATTCGATGTTTCTACTCCTAATGTTACTTTCCCAAAAATATCACAGCTCTAAAATAGTTAAAACCATGTCCTACTGGACTTCTTGGCAAACAGTTCAGAGACAAGTCAGTGTGTGTCATGAACGATTGGTGATGCCCCATTTTAGTAATGCTATAGTTTATAAAAGCTTTGGAGATATTAATAGCGTTGTAAATGTAAGAGACTTTTTCAACTTTTAACTCAGCTTCTTGGTATGTGGGATAACTTTCCAAATGCAGTGTAATTTATTTCAATCCTAAGTTGGAAAGTGTTGAAACACGCATGTCGGCCTTCCTAAAAATGATTATTTGGAACAAAATGAATCTTTTCTCCAATTTTGGAACTCTTCATAGTCTATCATATTACTATTTTTAAACTGGCAAGCAAATACAAATGCTTATTGTTAAACAAGAAAAAAATAAATTTGAACGGTTTTAAAAAAAACTTTAATGAAACATTTGGTTTCTTTGTTAAAAATAACATAAATGGTATCAGCTAATATATGAACCTTTCACTTATACTTGAGCTACTTTTTCTTAAAAATATGAAGGTGAATCCTGAAACCTCAATATGAAAAAAAAAACCTGATTTTGTTTCATAGTTTGTGTATTGCCCATCTTCAAATAATTGGATGAACTGGCAGGCAAGAAGAGAAGATTGTCAGACTGGAGGAAGATTTTACTAGTTTAGTCAAATTCCCTGTGAATCCTCTATATTTCTATTGTATTAGAATATTTTTCTGAGTAATCAGCAGATTACTCAAAACAAACATATAGGCAAATGCTACTTTTAGGGAATTATCCATGAAAGAAGTACAAAAAGTAACTTTACCTTTTTTTTTTCCTATTTCCATTTTCACGTTGTCACTCCTGTAGCTATTGCTGAAGTCTTGGGCTCAAAAGTAAGCATGTCTCAGGAGAAATATAAAACACTTCAGTGCTTAGAATCGGCAATGATAAATTCCCTCATCACTTTGAACTGGAATAATACTTGCCTGCATCTTCTGCCCATGATGCAGATTAATTTTAAGGTAAGATTGCAAGCTGAATCCCAGAGTAAGAAAAGTCACAGTCTTCTACCTTAAGATACTAATTCTTCCTTATAATTACAGCAAATAAAATCCAGGGGCCGCCGCACATCGCCCAGGTAGCCCAGCAGAGCTATGGCGGTCACGCCCTCTGCTCGCGCCCTGCATCATCAACTGTGCACGATGGGGTGTGAGGGCAGAGTCTTGTCTATGCTGCCTGGCTGCCATGTCCTTGGCTGCGCTGCTCCGTGTGGGCCACGCTCAGAGGCAACTCTCCTTCGGGAGGGCTGCTGGAGAGGAGGGAGGGGGGAGGCAAGGCTGGGGCAATGGCACGTGGGGGGGGAGGCAAGGCTTGTGGGGGGAGGCAAGGCTGGGGCAATGGCATGTGTGCCCACAGAGAGGACTCCGAGTGCTGCCTCTGGCACCGTGCCATAGGTTCGCCACCAGTGTCATAGGCCCTGCAACAGCCCAGAATGGAAATGGTTAAAGCAAAAGAAAGGCTCCCAGTTGCTTTTTGTTCTATATCCCAGCAACATGTTATATGCAAAACGTAATTTGGGAAAAAAGAAAAAAAATGATTTATTATGTTTTACTATTTAACTTTTGTCATGGTTTAAGAAGTTGCATAGAACGTCTTACATTTATCATGTAAATCTAAAGCGAACCAAGACACTGTTCTGAAACAGTGAATCTCTCAGATATTTGCAATTTGATATCTTTTTTTGGTATCTTTTTGCCCTGTGATTGAGAAATGTCTTGTTGCCTTTAAAACAATACCAGTGAAATCTGTGACCTCTAGATTAGAGGTGTTGAACTTCAGCTCTCATAATCTCTAAACAGATGGCCGTTGGACATAAAGATTGGGAATTTTGTCAAATATATTTACAAAGCACCAGAGTGGGAAGGCTGCTATAGACAAACAACATTCATTCCATTACCATAGTGTACTGAAATTATTAAGAAAATGTAGTTAAGAATATATCTTTTTTAAAGAACTAAGATATCTATTGAAGCTACGTTCAGAGAGTAAACATAAGGAAAAGATGGGTTAAATTAAAAAGCCATCTTTGTGTTTTTAAGATTCTTACAGAAGAAGTTTGATTTATATCACTTGCGTCTAAAACATTTTGATAGTTAATATGCATTGATTTTTATCTTTCCCACTTTGGTATTTTCATGATGTCTTGTTCCCAGAATTCTCAGCCAGCCTGAGAATTATAGTCTACCACATCTGGAGTATATCAGATTGGTTGAAATTGGAATTAATGAAATGGCAACAGTTTAGGGATGTGGAAAATTTGGCAGTTCAGGAACAGAACACTCCGGAGAACTCTAGAATGTTCCGCTTTCTGTCTGAACCATGGGGTTTCAAGAGCAGTATCTGGAAGATGGAAGAAGGCTAAAAAAGTATGGGATGAAGCAGAAGGAGAACAGAATGTTTTGGAATTCTCCAAAATGTTACTAAATCACCACATTTTGCATACTCCCATAAAACTTTAGGGTTTCAGGGGTCTTTACAAATGCTATCTAGAGATGCCAATGTTTAAGTTGTGAATCTTTTACATGCAGAACATTTATTTAATTGTACAATAATCTTCCCAATGTATCAAAGAACACATAGTATGTTGAGATCTATTGAATATGACATCTGATTTGGATTATTCGTGGCAATATACTCCAAAATTCTCCATTTATTTGGAATATTTTTCCAAAATGTCTTTGGGAATATTTTGAGTTTAATGATCTCCGGATTATTTTGAGTAGTCCTATATCTATTAACTCTGCTTTTTTGGGGGTGGGGAAATGGAGGAATCTCCCCCCCCATCCCCACCATTGCTAAGCAAGACAGTTAAGTGACTTTTGCTCCATTTTGTGACTTTTCTTGCCACAGTTGTTAAGTGAATCACTGCAGTTAAGTTACATCACGATTCTTAAGTGAATCTGGCTGCTCCATTGACTTTGCTTGTCAGAAGGTCACAAAAGGTGATCACATGAACCTGGCACACTGCAAACATTATAAACATATGCCAGTTGCCAAGCATCCAAATTTTGATCATGTGACTTTGGGGTGCTGTAATGATCATAAGTGTGAAAAATGATCCTAAGTCACTTTTTTAATGCTATCGTAACTTTGAATGATCACTAAACAAACAGTTATAAATCAACAACTACCTATACTTTTTTCATTTCAGTAGTTCATGTGGAATGAATAATTATAGTCAAATAATTTTCCAAATAAGTATTTGTCACAGAAGCATTTTTAGGATTGAATCATTACAGACAACTTTTACATATGTTTATTCCGAAATCTCAGTAGTCTCACTAATTTAAGTGGTAAAATCAAAGGTAAATATATTGCAATTTGAACAGTTTAATCATGTAGAGTTTGTTCTTTATATGTTAAAGCAGACATGTCAAACTCGTGACATCGTGTGATGTATTGGAGCTTTTTTTCCCCTTGCCGGCAATGGAGTGGGCGCGGTTTCATCATGACGCGTCCAGCCCATGGGCTAGACATTTGACACCCCTGTGTTAAAGTGTATGGATAAGCATGAAATAAAACTACAGGTAGTCCTCTACTTACAATCACAGTTGAGGCCAGAATTTCAGACATTGAACGAAATAGTAATTAAGCAATACATTGTGTGACTGTTTTGCTTAATGACTACAATCTGAGCGCTCCAGTTATGGTTGTTAAGTAGAAGGAGATAAAGAATGTGGGGTGCCTTGGGGAAAGGAGACCCTGGGAGGCTCTGTTAAGGAGTGACAATCTTCCCTGCTGAAATTCAAACCAGATTTTCAGGCTCTGAGTGAAGAAAAAAATTCTTTCTGAGGCCATTTTGTCTTCCAACACTCATTAAACAACCAATCATGAGTTGAGGACTACCTGTAAACATTGCAGCTAAATAGCAAATATATTGCTTTGTATTTGCTTAAGAAATATTTCGAACAGTAGTGAAGTCTATCTCTTAACTAAATACCATGATCTGGTTTCCTTTTTGACCTTTTTCATGGATATTGCTGTTTTAATAATATTTACTAGTCAATTAGTGTCACTGTAAGTTTTTTTTTCATTGCTGCATATTGTTTTGCAACTTGTTTCACTATTTTCAAACTGTCTAATAATTGAACTAATAATAGAAAGTCCTGAATTAATATTATGACACTTTATCATGAATTTCCTCCAAATGGTAATTCAGAATAAATAGATAAAACTTTGACCATTATTTGGAATTTATGTGCATAGCAGGGATGCTGAAAATTTATAAAATTTATAAAACTGTAATAACCTTTTCTTGTAAATATTTTTATCCCTGCATATTAACCAAATCCACAACATGTGTTGCCATTATCTAATAATGTTATCTAAAAACTATTTATTTTCAGTTGAAATAACCAGGTATTATTTTTTATCTACAGAATTTGCAGAATCATTTGAATAAGTTCTCTGAGAAATTTGATCATATTTTGGCTTTTAAACCCACCGGGTGGACATATTCAGATGGATGTTGTTCTTTGGGTGATATCCAACCTCAGACAAGAGGAAATATCACTATATATGGTAACATAATTTCAAATTATTAATATGCTTAATTATCTTCTCTCAGTTTTCCATTACAGGTTGGAACCAAATAAGCCATGACCTATCCTAGAAATTGAAGGGATACAAAATAAATAGAGGGTGTTGTATTTGACCTTTAAAAGACAACTTACATTTGTCAGGCATTGTTGTAAAATGTTTAGAGGGCACATACATTTTTGGAAACAAGAGCCCTTTTTCTTTTCCAGCTATATGCTTGGATTCAGACTTTTGTAACAGGACTAATTGTATGCAATCCAGAATACCTCTTTACATTGATCAGAGACAGACCCATGTTACGTCTAATACATATTTTGATAATGGAGTAGATAGGCAAGTGTTTTGAATGTTCCACATTAAATAACCAGTAACTTTTCTTGAGGAAACAGTATTTCTTTCATGGTTTACCTATTTATGCTTTTGGCATTTTCAGTAATTCTCTTTCAGCATTTGATAGGGGCATTAAGTTATTAAACCACAAAATAATTTAACGTGAGCAGACTAAACAGTAAGGATAGAAGCTATGTAATTTTGCCCAGAATTTAGCTGGATACTCAGTATGTAAATTACATTGAAATTTAGTTAAAACATCAGTTTCAGGTTTTGTAAGGCACGTTATGCTAAATTTCAGCTATTAATATTGACTATTGGTTGTTGTTGTTTTATATGCAGGGATTCCTTACAGTGAGCACAGCAGTTTCCTTGAAATGAAACGATTTATTCAGTGGCTGAAACCTCAGAAAATTATCCCTACTGTAAATGTAGGAAACTGGAAAGTTAGACATGAAATGGAAAAGTATTTCAGGGCCTGGAAGATGGAAGTTGCAGAATGGAATTAGGAAAGTAGGATTTTTATTACAATAATTATATGCCTTCTGATCAATTTTCTGCATTGTTTTTTGACTCTGATTTACATGGAAACAATGTAGGTATATAGAAACAAACATCTTCTGTGTGAACAGAAGATGCTGTATTTGCAGAATGTACAGCATCCAGAAGAAATGAAAAATGAAATTAAGTAATATAAAGTTACTAATGTTTTTACATTTTTTATTTATTGTACTTAAAAATAAATAAACAACCTGAAATATAATTCTAGATAAGTGTTTCAGTCTTTTAATAATTTACAAAGCAAGCATTAATATTTTCAAGATGCTGTATTGCCTTTGGTCTCATATGTCCCTGTTGAAGTACTGGTATAATGTTTTTATCTGTGTGTTGATCTAAGTTTTGGCAGCTTGCATCAATAGTTGTATCATTCACATAATTACTAATAACGGATGTCTAATCCCTGTAAGGCTAATGGCCATCAATCTTTCTCAGTGCATACCAACACCAACTTTTATCTTTTAATAAATTTTAGTTCTCCTTTTCTGCAACTTTTTTATTTCTGGAGTAGGAGAATCTGATCACAGGACAGTATTAAATATGCATTTATAAATAATACATATATTTATAAATGTGCACATTTTATTTTAAATCCCTTTCATAGGTTCTAACCATTGATCAGACAAAATGCACTATGCAAGATCTTTCTCATAATTCATTTCAATTTTTTTTCATTATTTATTTTCATTCATTTTTATTTAGCATGAAGATAGAAAGACATCATTCTTACTTTTGCATTCAGAATTTAAGCAACCAGAATTTAGCTAATGCATACAAAAACATAGATAAGCTTCTACCTTTTGGGTCTACTTTTTAAGGTTGAAATTTAGTAAATGATTACCTGTTCTGTAATTCAGAAATTAATTCTCTCTTCTGATAACAACAGGACTAATAATAATTATTGTTAAAAACTATTAAAAACAGGGAACAATACAAAAAACCATAAAAACATAAAAGAAAAGAAAAATGATGACAGCGACAACGAAACCAAATGGGAACAAAGAAAACAGAAATGGGTGTCAATGCATTCTTGTCAAAGAATTGAGTGAAGAGCCACATCTTCAGGACCCTTTAAAATACATGGAATCATGAGAAATCTTCCAGAGATTCCCATTTTGCCTACCCTAGAAGGTAGCTGCAATTAATTCCCCAAAATTAATCAAATATCTTGTTAGAATTTAGCTGGAAACATTAATTAGCAATATTTGGATCTTCTTTCTTTACTATTTATACACTTCTTTTGGATATATGTATTGGATAGACAGGATCCCACAATGCATTCTCCTCTGCATATTGACCCATGCCAACTCCTCTGTGTTGATCTAGTGTCACCATGAAACGTAGACTTCTTCAAAAGCCCAAGACAATGTACATTGTTACATCTTAGCTTACGAACCAAATTTCTTATTTCCCTTTTTCTAACTTCTCCAAGTATCTTTCCTGCCAGCTTCTTAACTTGCTCCCCTCTGTAAACTGTATTGTGTGTATGAAAATCTTGATTCTTTTGCACTGAGATTGTCACCCACAAACAAGAGTTTGTAAGTCTGGAATGACAAGATGGCTAGCTATGTTTACTTCTGATGGAATTCCTTTTCTGATGGAATTTCCTTTTCCTTGTCTATTCACACTTAACTATTTAAAAAAAAAACATTTTATGGGTAAGGGTGAGGCGCCATTATTTTTCTTTCCCAGTTAACTTCTTGTATGAGAAAGAATGCTTACTCTAGTTGTTTTCAATCAGACTATTACCACTAAGTTCCAAGTTAGACTAAATGGATCCATCAAATATCTAACCATCTATAAATCTTGGAAAACTCTTAGAAAAAATAGGACCACTCAATCTTTTCCTTCCTTCCTTCCTTCCTTCCTTCCTTCCTTCCTTCCTTCCTTCCTTCCTTCCTTCCTTCCTTCCTTCCTTCCTTCCTTCCTTCCTTCCTTCCTCCCTCCCTCCCTCCCTCCCTCCCTCCCTCCCTGTAATTAGGAAGTCACAAAAGCTGTAAGAGGATCATTATTCATGCATTAGGGGAGTTTTTATTTGTTCATGAGGTCCATACATTAATGTTAATATTCAAATTAATGAGTTGTCCTTAACAGTTTTAATACCTTTTGATATAATAATGATTCTGTTAAGATGAAAAAGACAACAATATCGATGTCAAGGCGATTCAATCAAAGAATAAACATCTAATCTTTTTACTCGTTTTTATATTAACTTGTAAGTGTACTTACCCTGATAGAAATACATGTTTACCAAAGTAATGAAATATTGGAAAATTGAAACAGAACATATAGTATTATAAATAGAACACATATACTGTGAGATATATGAAAACTAAATCATATTTAATCATCTGTCCTTTATATCAAAAGAAGGTGAGTCTCGGGTTGTTGTTTTTTTAAAAAAAAACAGGATAATAACTGGTTTTCCTCCCTCTTTTCCAGAAGCAATATTTTTGTTTTATAACTAAAAAATACAGAATAGAAATCATCATCCAGTCAGAGCTGAAGAAGCTTCTTGAATGAGAAGCGAAACATCTTCAAAGAAAAACAAGAAAGTCCAGTTGCCTCTTGAAAAAGCCATGACCTGGATGACTGAGTATCTCCATAGACAACAGAATACAAAAATACAATTTGATGCACTATTAAAGTTTTCCTTTTGAACATATAATAATAATAACAATAATAATAATAAAGTTGGAAGGGACCTTGGAGGTCATCTAGTCCAACCCCCTGCTCAGACAGATTACCCTATACCATTTCAGACAAATGGCTGTCCAGTCTCTTCTCAAAAACTTCCAGTGTTGGAGCATTCACCACTTCTGGAGGCAGGTTGTTCCACTGGTTAATTGTTCTAACTGTCAGGAAGTTTGTCCTTAGTTCTAGGTTGCTTCTCTCTTTGATTAGTTTCCATATAATTTGGATTTTAGCACAAAGGCAGCTGTTTTAACTGGATCAAGAGACTAAATACATGCTAAAGTCTTATTTATTCACCAGGCTTTTTTTTTTTTAACTAGGCTTGGAAGGTGCCAAGAATTTAATTGGCAGAATGACATGATTCTTATGTAACGTAACTAAGCACACTGCACGTCCAAAGTTTTAGCTGTTAGCTACTTCACTGAAAGCTCAAAACTAGAAACATTTGAAATCTCTTTGAATTTAATTTTTTTCTTTTAAGCTCACTTTATTAATTATGGATATGGTTCAAAATACATATTACAAATGTGTAAAAGCCACTTTGTAAAGAAGTGAGAGTACAGTGCTTCTCTTGATTTAATGATCACATAAGACTATGTGTCAACCTGGTACTTTTCAGGTAGGCTGGACAATTCTAGTGGCCATGTCGGCTAAAAATGAATGTTCAACACATCTAGAAGATGTCAGATTATGAAAGATTGCTGAGGTAATGAGGCAAATATTCTTATCCCTTAGTTAAATTTGTGAGCTGAATATTTTCTAGAAAGCTTTATAAAACATTCTTAAAAATCTCAGTATTTTGGAAGTAAATCCTCTTGCCTGAAAGTGGCTATAAAAGTTATTCTTTCAATAAAATAGTATAATAAGACGACATAAAGTCATATCTTAGCATTTTTTAATTTCTGCATTGAACCTTTGATAGATTTGCAAATAGCCACCTCTAGAAATATAATAAGTAATTAAATATTTATAAAAGGATTCCAAACTATACACAGAAGGAATTATACAATTTTCTAGAGTACTTTGGACAAACTTGGATTTTCTATTCATAATTATTTGATCTTGGTTACATTTTGACAGCAGTAGTCTGTATTTACGGACCATTACAGGCTAGGTAACATGGATTAACTTTGTATTTTACATCAAAATAGCTTATAATATTTTCCTATAGAATGAAGATAAGAATTCAAAGCAATATGTGAATATGCTGACGAGGAAATAATTGTATTTGATAAGCACTTATCTACTCATCCAAATCATTATAAAAAAAATGAAGACTTCTTAGATCATGCAGACCATACTGTCACAACTTGCAATTTGTGTTTGAGATGTCACTTAAACTGAAATTGTTTATGTGAAAACATACTTCTACTGAATTATGTTAAAGGCAGTAATAAAGAAAATAATGTCTTTAACAACTGTTAGTAACTGCTGTTCCATCTACGAATGCCAATTAGAAGAAAATGTAGCATACTTCTCCATCAAAAGAGTACATATTTTTTTAACAAAAAGATTCAAACTCCTGTCAAATATTCCCAAGGACTTTTACGTAAGTACAAACTTTTCATTTAATATGACTTTTTAGTGCTAAGTCGTTTACGTGGACTTTTCGGAAAAGATAAAATGTAACTAGAAACAAAAAATATGTGACAGTAGAAAAATAGTTCAGGAACTACTTATGGAACTCTACTTGTTTAGAAAAGGGGAGAACACTTCAACTTCGCCCCTTTTACATGAGTGGCGGTGTAATTGTGTTGATAGAGCAGCTCTAAAATAAGTACCTGTATAAAAAAAAATACAAGGGAAATATTATGCCTCTATACTTGCTTCCAGCACATATCATACAGAATCCCACAAATCTCAGCAGAAAGATTTGTTTGGCTTCCCAGCTAGCAAAAGATAGTATAGAAAGTGAATTTTAAACAATCACTTTCCAGAAATGATATTAAAAGTTAATTTAGATGGCAAATCAATTTTATTTTCTAGTTTTATTTTAATCATTTGCTGTGAGAAATAACTTTTTTAAATGAAGTACTTTAAATGAAGTAAGGAGAGGGATTTTTTTGTATTATATATAATTATGGAATTATATTTTTTGCTTGCTCCTTGTAAAATGGGAATGAATAGTGTCTTGATTTACATTCTAAACATAGAAAGCACAGCTGCTTTCTAATCCATTGCTGGTTTCTTGATTTAACCCCCTAATAACACTGAGATTAAAGGGGGGGGAGCATTAGCAGGTTGCAAAGAGCAATTTTGGAGGACAGTTGTAGCATCCATGCATTCATAGAAATGAATGCATGGATATTTTTAATTCTGTTATTAATGAAACAATTGAAAAGAATTCTCACACTGGTAGAGTATAAGATATGAAGCAGAGAACACAAAAAGTATTTTGAAGGAGAACGAAAGCAGAAAGATGACTTGGAGAGAAAGAAATCATGATCTAATGTGTGTTTAAAATTAAATCTGCAACTCCTCATATTTCTAAGCAGGAAGGATTTGAAAAAGATGACTGGTGCAACAGTTAAATAAAACTGAGAATTAGTTAGGAAGATGTCAGGATGGAACATTTGCCAAGCAACAGAACAAAACAATTTCTGACATTTACATTCCTAATTAGCAGATGTTAATAATATCTGATCTTCCACTAAACCGTATTTCACTTAGGATGCATCAAAATTCAGACAACTTTTATCTAAGAAGTTTAAACAATCCCATGTACAGGAATATAAATTCACACAGAGAGAAAACTCAATAGATTCAAAAAATGATAGCAATATATTTCAAGGATCAGAATCAGCATGCCACTAAATTTTAGCTGCTATGTTGTTGCCCTCCTATTCCTAAGGTGTCAATGGGAAGCAAGATGGTATATATGCTTCATCTTTGACCTGATTTAAAGCAGCATGTTTTTTAATAAATAAAGATTCATTATAAATACAGTCCTTATAGATGTCACTAACAAACTTTTAACAAACATCTATGTGACATAGAATTCGATCACAGTATTCTAAATTGGAGGTGACAATGGTCCCCCCTTCTTTGTGTGGGAATGTAATCCCATTCAGCATCACACTTGGAGAATTTCCAAAAACTAGGGCACCCTATCTTGCTAAAGATAAGCCAAAACCTTCCATATTTTTCATTTATCATTGGAACCGATTGCTGCCTTATTTTTAACATGCTTCTCTTATTGATCATTCCTTACCCCCCAAGTCAGTTCTCATATTTTTGGTGGTAGACTGTGCTGTGACTGCAATATTGATGCTCCCTTCTCCTTAGTCTGCTGCCCTCAAAGTCAACACAGCAGAAATCTCACACAATTTTAAAATAAAATTTACGTTGACATAATCTTGGCAAGACAATGGATTAATCAGAAATGTTCTTGGGACATGCAGTTCATGAGGACACTGATTGGCATACAGATACTTCTGTCCCCATTCCAGGATCCTCTCTGGATCCTCACATCAGTAAAAGAATGAATTTAGCTATCTATATCTCATAGTTCTAGTATGCATTACTAATAGTGCTCTGCTATCAGTAGTTTTGCCCAGATTGTTAATGCAGTGTGTTCTGATATGTTCAGACCACAGGTTGAAAAATCCGTTCAGACCACAGGTTGAAAAATCCAGATTTCTCAGATTAATACTTGGAATACCATGTGTAAATTTCTCTGTTATTTTATCATGAACTTCTCTAGCTAAAATGAAGCAATTCTCATACTAAAGCATAGCTTACACATTTTGGAAAAACAGTAAAAAGGAAGATGAAGAATAACAAAGTTAGCCATGGATTTATATTTCTTTTTAAAAATAAATTTTATTGAGTTTTGTAAACAATATAAATAATGACATGTAGGAACAAAACTTTGAATTTTCATTTAAAACTATGAAAGAAAAAGCTATATACTGTACTTAAAAATTAAACAATATATACTAAAAAGGGAAAGAAACTCAGAAAAAAACAGAGATCTAGAAAAAAGTAAATAATAGAAATAAAGGAAAACCACTATACAAGATACACTGTTTCTCTGGTATCAAACTAGTAATATATCTGTACACATAGTTACAATTCAGTTTTTGAATCATAAATTAATCCTATACCGTATCAAATCATACTATTTGATCTTATATTATGATCAATACAAAACCAGTTCAAAGGCTGAGAACTATCATATTTCATTTCAAAATTGGATACATGTGAATTCTTCCTGACATACATAATTGCCTTTTTGGCACAATTCAGCTAAAGCTCATTATAAATTAAAATAATTCCATATTTTTGGAATATAATTAATAATACATGGAGAACTTTTTACTTTTATTTCCTTACAAGAATGTGATTCACATTTATCTGTAGCATAAAAAGATAATAATGTTTTTTGAACATCTGGTAAAGTGTCCAATATAACAGAAAAACAATTAGATGAATTAAATGAATCACACTTAACATTTCTTAGAATCCAAGACCATGCAGTATAGGATATTTAACTTCCCTATTCAATATTTTTTGCATATTGTCTAAATTTATGTATTTAATATTTTAAAATTTTGATCATATTGAATTATTGATTTTGTTTTTATTAAGCCTTCAATACACTTACTCAATCTTAATATCAGACACTGCTACGGTATCATGTTCCAGCAAGGAACACAAGAAGTATGTTAGCTGTTCATATTGCCACCTAGTTAATTGTACTACTTTCATAATTTTTTAAAAGTTCCAAAATGATTAAAAGTAATTATTTTCTTCAAAATATGTTTATTCTGTATTTTTTAAATAAGTTTTGTTCCAAAACATTAATTTTTTATCAGAACCAACATGGAACTTTAATGTTTTTTCCAGTAACATCCAAATATATCTGACAACTTTACACAGTGGAAATGGATTTCTGTTTGAACCTAATTTAATATAATTAAATAAAAAGCTGTGACTAGTTTATTCTGGAGAAGAAATACTTCCTTAACTAGGATCACCCTTGTTATAGTAAATGTCAGCAAATGTGCATTTCAATCCTTGACTTGTTTTTAAACTCTACTGAATTTAATCGTACAATCAAAGGTAAATTTAGTTTAGTACCACAGCCTGGTATTATTGAAATATATCTTTCTATTTTAAACTGCATGTTGATATATATCAAATCTGCCATAGTTCATATTATATTTAGTCCCTATCATAGATTCTCTCAGCAGCTACAGCATGTTCTTTGTTTAAACTTTGGTAAGATATCCTACTGTTTATCATATATTTTGACTGCCACTAGTTGTTAGCAACTCAGTTAATTATTGAAATATAAGTAGAAATCATAACTACATTTAGAAAATACCAATTTCCCTAATGTTCAGTTGCAAAGTTCATTCACTTTCCATTCATTCTTCAACTCATTTTGTTTCACTTTCCATTCATTCTTCAACTCATTTTGTTTCATTGATTTGTAATAACCAGGATCATCATTTGATTCAAAAAGATTGCAAGGAGATCTCTTATCAAACAGAAAGTAACATGGAAGAAACTCTGTAAGAGAAAAATGAGAAGAAAATCAAAGAAAATTATGTCCTGATGTTATATCACAAAGTGAAATGATTGAACAGTTTTGACACCTGTAACTTTTAGTGCCTATAATCAGAAGAAATAAAGGAGGAAAAGATGAATCCTTCCTACATGTTTATAATAAAATAAATAATGGTTTGGAAAGGTAACCATATCTTCCCAAAGTTGTTTCTGTTTTTATTTTTTCAATTCCCTGCAAATCTTCACACAGTTAACTTCTTGTTATGCGAAGTTGGAAAATTATGTAATGATTTAATATGGTTGCATTATTATTTTGTAATTAAATCGTTTAAAATATTGTCATCAAAAACAATGATCAGAAAAGGAGAATGATCTTGTAGGGATAAATTGGCAGATGGGTGAACTGAACAATTGTCACTGAGCTCATCTTTTCATTGATTTCCTTCTGCAGATAGGATAACAAGCTAGTGAAACCACAACAAACTAAATATGATTGTGTCCTGGCTGATTGAGAAATACATGAAAAAGATACAGTTTTATGATATACTTACACTGCTCTTTTATGCCATTGTGGACACTTGCATCCTGGAACATGTAAAATCTCTGAATCTGGGAGTCGATTTATTGTCAGTTTTACCTTTTTTGGGGGGGAATTAAGAACAGTGATTATAGTATTGTATCTTACAGTTTATCTTGTACATTTTGTGTTAGTAAGATAATAAGCAATTGTTCAAATCCAAACTACGAATCAGCATGAATTTCTATAATAAACACTGGAGATGAGAAATGTATACAATTCTGATGAGTTAGGCCTGCAGCAGCAATGAATTTTCTTGCCAGACAGTTTTATGAAGCTGGGTATCATTAGCATCTTGATGGAGTCCATGAAAAATCTATTGGCAACAAAGTCCTGAAGTGAATAATTTCTAATGTTAGATAAAGAGAATTAGATGAAGAAAAGCCAGGAATTATCTCTGCCATATGAAATGAAATCATCTGTCAGAGTGATTTTAAAGCAGTGATAAATTTGTCTTGCAGGATGACAGGGGATATAAAAGAATGTTAGCTTGTTCCTTGCTACAAACAGAAACAAATCATAGGCCAGCTTGAGATGTATTTCTAGTTTTAAAAAAACAACAATCTATTTCAGTTTGCTGACCCTCCTTACCAGGAGTTAGAATATTCTGAATATTTCACAAAATCAGTTTATGTGTCATTGCTGATAATAGTGGTGGTATTTAAAAAGATTTAAGTTATTGAAAGAAACTAGTTTGACCAAAACAAAAAACAAAAAAACCACCTTCTAGTCTTTACTATGCTTGTTCATTGTCACTTTATTTTTAAGGTCAGGCTTAAGTTTAAAAAGGGACCATATAGCTAATGAAACCAAGTTGGAGAGGTGAATAGGGAGTGAAGGATGATACACGATCACTTATCATTTGGCTGAACATTTCTAATTGTGGATTAGCAATTTATAAGCGGATAGATGGGGCAAAATATCTAATGATAATTTTGCATTAAAATCTTCTATTGCTTAGTGCTAAGCTTTACCTCAATTGCTATGTCTTACCTCCTTTCTTCTGGATCTACTTATGAACCAAAATATTTCATCCATATCTTTGATATGCAAATCATTCACAGCCACTATATGATCTCCTTGATGAAATATGCATCCTAAACGACATGGGTCTTTCCACTGAGAAATGCTGCAGTAAATTAGAAAAGGGACAAACACCAGACATTTTAGACTTCTTATCTAACCTGATCTGGAAATGAACAGAGAAAACCACCTTAGGCCACAGTTTTAAGGGTTCATTCCCTTATTGTTGGCAATTTTTGCTGAAGTTGGTAGGATCTGATCATGTTGGATTTTCATTGCACAGCATATCTGGCTGGCTGGCATTATAAATATTAGAAAATGGAATGAATTTGAGAGCTGTTCATTTATTAGGACCAGGAAGAGCAATTAATTAGAAGTAAAATTGTTTGCAAGTGGGCAGTGGAAGGCTATTACTATATTAAAATATTCAGTACCAAGTTATTATACAGTCATATAAAATCTCTTGTGACCTTAATATCTTGCAGCACACTATAGGTTCCAAAAAGTAGCAGCAGAAAAGAGAACTAGTTGCTCAATGTATGAACTGGGAACAGCATTTGCTGTGAGTGTGTGTGAATGTGTGTGTGTGTATATCTGTGTGTGTGTGTTAATAAAAGAAGTTTGTCAGCCAAGAACAAATGGAAGGTTTATTATGCGAAGATTTAAAATGATTATGGATCCAGAAGTTGATTTATGTTCTATATCAATTAATTAATTAAAAACATCAGACATACATTTCTGAATTACTGAAAGAGTATCAGATATTAAACCTCATATTAGCCCTTTGAGGTAGACCAAGTTAGGAAACATGCTTCTCAAGAAATACTGACATTCTGCTATATTGATATAGACCAGTGTACTGTATATGCTGGCTGGAGGAATTCTGGGTGTTGGAAGTCCATGCATCTTAAAGTTCCTGAGGCTGAGAAATAGTGATTGAACATCTGACAGCGTTTTTCCTTTCCTACTTTTTATACCCAAGAAAATCAATGCAGAGTCACTTTCAATTTCTTTATAACAACTTTTTCACGTTATGTTAACTGTCACAATCCTAATGGAGAGCTTTGGATATTGCTAATCTCCTTTCCACTTTATTTTTTGGATCCTTCCTCCTTTTGCCAATCCCTGATATGATAGGCCAGTCATTGATACTTATAGGCTTCTTTGCCTGTCAACACCACAAAGTGGGTGGGGAAAGGGATATTCTTCAATATCCAAGCCTTCAATACCAAACATATAATTTACCATTTGGTTTGAGAAGAAAAGAAAATAGGTAAAACATGTGACACTAGAACAGACATGTCAAACTTGCAACATCACGTGATGTCGTACAACGTATCGGGATGGTTTTGCCATTGCCGGCAATGGGGTGGGCGCGGCTTCCAGATGACATGTCCGGCCCGCGGACGGCAGTTTGACACCCCTGCACTAGAAGCTGGCTATCATAATCAAATTTCCTATTTCATCTTGTTATTAACTGAAATCTGGAGGCAGCTGCTGGACTGATGGCAGATTCCACCTCCCCCCCCTGCTCTGCTCTCCACCTGTCCATCTTTTTGGTTATCATATTGATGTATTCTCCTTGTGTTCTTTTCCATTGTTTTATTTTTCTGTTATTTTATTTCTGTTCTGTTTACACTCCTTTCATTTTCTTCCTTTTTGTAAGCTAACTAGAGGATCCTTGTGACAAGCGAGGCAGCAAATAAATTTAACAAATAGATAGATAGATAGATAGATAGATAGATAGATAGATAGATAGATAGATAGATAGATAGATAGATAACCTTTATTGTTATTTTTTTCTTGTGGGCACAATGGCACACATGAAAAATGAAATTTAGTTTCTTCCTCTCAAAGTGTACACATACATAACACATTTAAAACATACTGTATGCAACATATGTATAGACATACACCCTTACATATAAGTAACATATAAAAAAAGGGAAACAGCATAGAACAAAGATGGTGGAAGACACTTCAGCAGAAGACAGCCGCCGCCCAAGGAATGGGGGAAAAAGAGAGCAGGCTAGGGTCAAGATGACGGCACCCAGTCTAGGGCCAGGAAGAAGCAGGGGGGTGACAACGCCTGGGAAGGGCAACAAAGCAGATTCTGGAATGCTTTAATTTGGAGCCCCACCCTAAGCAAGGAACATGGAATTCTTCCACTTTATTGGCTTATAACCCCGCCAGGCCTATGAATGACCTATAAATTATTAGTTATTAATCAGAAGTAGCATGGCAGTCTATGAATATAAGAATCTAAAGCTATAGGATCTTGATACTTTTATTAATGTATTTTTTCCCTACAGTCTTCTACTTGCAATGCAAGGTTAAGCAAGCAATGCAATATTGTTAAGAAGAAACTTCTTTGTTGCTTTATTTAATGTCTTCATTATTTGGAGAAAGATAGTGGTAGACAAAGGGTGACACCTTGTGGTTTACCAAGGCAGTAGAATTTAAAAAACTTTCCAGGTTTTCTGTTTGCTTTTTAAAATTTTACCCTAGGTCTCTATTGTGGGAATAATGACTAACCCTATATCAGGCCTCTGGCATTATTTTCTGCCACCTGAATTTGCTTTGATATTGATGATAAGATACTCAACAGCAACTGTGCCGTTGAAGCAAACCTTGACTGCACAGCTCTGTTCACTAATTTGGTCTCTTCATATGTATGTTCTCCCTGAGGCAAACACTTCAATTTCCTTTTATTAGTATCTATTCTGACTCTAGGAAATATAAATACAAACCACTGTTTACTACTGTATTGTTTTCAGAATTTAAAGCGAAGCGGTTTTGCACTTGAACAACTGTTCTCACCACGTTTTTACAAGTTAATTTTTGATCGCTAGAAAGATCTGTGAAATCTATTATAGATTTCTAAGATTCATCAAATGGTAGCTGGAGACATAAAATTAACTTATAAATAGCTGTTCAAATTAAAAGAGTTACAAATTAATTAAGAAAGAATTAAAATTAAAAGAGCTATTTCATGATTTTAAAAAGAATTTTTATAAGGCCCTTTGGCAAAAGTCTATGGAAAAACCTGACAGATTTTTGATAGTGTTGGAATGATCTAATCCAATTAATTGATTTTAGTTAATGGCGTTAACAATCTCAGCAGGTGGTGAGCACCTGATTGGCCTTTTCTGGATTTGAAAGTTAAATTAGGGGGGGTTGGGTCCAGGAAAAGAGATCTCAAAGGAATATCAGTGATGTATGACTGAGAAGTTGAGGGAAAAATACTTGGAAGATTGCAGTCATAAACTGTTTCCATAATACTGACAAAAAACAGCAGTGTGGACTCACTTTGAAAGTGACTTTGCTACTTTTAATAGTTAACCAACTGCACATTAATTAGTTGAAGCTGTCTTTTATGAAAGAATATTCAGTGATGAGAAGATGGCAGTACTAAAAATAACCGATGCATTTATTTTGGCCTGACAGCATATTAATTATGATAAAGCAATATATTTAGTTAAGCCAATCAATTAGTTAAGCTTATCAATCTTTGTTGAAAAACTGTAATTTGAATTTGATCATTTAGTTGGCTGATTCTTTTAAGAAGGCAAGTAGTTAACACATTCCTCACCTCCCAAAACAATTCAGCTGATTGTTTTTTAGAAATTCAAATAATAAATGCAGTAAATAATTAATAAAATATAAATAAAAGACTTTACCATATGCATCCAGAAGCTTCTACAAGTGTTAAGTAGGATTCAAGATTATTCTGGAGAAGGAGAATATCCACCTGCTCCAACTGGTTATCATCTGTGATTTTACTAAAAGAGAGAATGAAATTCAGAATGTAGGACTGTTGGATCAGAATATACACCATTGCAAGCTATTGCTATTTATGCTAATTCTTAAGATAGAAAACATATACTGTAAGCAAAATAGCAAGCTATACAGTTTTCTAGACTGGGCTGGGTAATACCCAGCCAGATATGGTTCAAATGTGAAGCAAACAGATTTGAATAATTCTTTAATTTTGCATATAGTTGAATTTCTGCCTCCTCTTCCATATAATTATATTTTTATTTAAAATCCTATCTTTCCAAATTTTAAACAGTATTAATATCTCTTTCTCCTCTTGGCTAGGGCAGGAATACAGGATGCTGTCAAACCAAATACAGATATACAATTGCACGTCACAACAAAAGAAAAGGCATCCAGTAATGGTAGCAGAAGTTTCAAAATCAAACTATTTTAGAGGGAAAAATTGGACCATTTTATTTCTCCTGTATCTATGCTTAATATGCAAATAAAGGAACAAATTTATGCTTTGGTGAATTCAATGAATAAGATGACGGAGAGATAAAGTTAAACATTACTTCCTGGTTCACATAATGGAACAACATGCCTTGCCTGTTGTACAACTTAAATTTTTTGTTTATTAACTACCAGTGCAATCTTTATTTAGAATTGGAACAATTTGACAAGATTGTATTTAACTCCAATTTAAATAAAACATTTCCTTTTACATCTTAACATTTTACAATAATGAAGGAAATGACTGTATTCAAAAGACATTCTTACCTGAGAATTATGGACAATTGAACCACAGATAAAAAGAAGACTTTGGGTGTTTTTTCCAATGGCTTTGGTTTTGCCATTTGTACATCCATCTGATTTTGGGGAAGGGTCACTAATTGATTATTGGCATCTTTTGGTTTTATTTTATCTTCTACCATTTCTGAAATTCTGAGGGGCAGATTATATTAACCTTAAAAGACGTTCATCAATCAGATCCCCAAAAATCTTACCTCTACACAATCAAATCAAGGGCAACACTTGAATGAAAACAGATCATGTAAACTTAAGAACAAATTTAGGATAATTCAGGTAAAATTTAGCTAGAAAATGTGATAGTTTATTCACTGACCTCATGGCCATGAGTCATAGATTTCTAAAGTCACTCTTTTGACGTAGGTTGAAACTACATTAAGTCAGTACACTTCGCATTTTGAAGACGCTGAGGTGTTTGGAAATAAACTTACTTAGGTTGCATTGTTCTGCTTTCTCTTGGGCCTTATAATTTTTTCCAAAATGGATAATTCTTTCTGAATTTCACATATTTAGTGATCCAGCTTTTTATTTGCTTCTTGTTCTAGCTCAAATAATTATGTGTGATTCCATGTTTTGAACAGTCATTTATGCCTTTAAGTCAGTGTTGACTCCTGGCAATTGCTTGGACAAGTCCCTACAGTTTTCTTGGCAACATTTTTGGAAGTGGTTTGCCATTGCCTGCTTCCTAAGGCTGAGAGAATGAGACTAGCCCCAGGCCACCCAGCAAACTCGTTCTCAGTTTGTCCTCTAAGAGCTCATTAAAGTGATTCCTGTATACCAGGAGTGTCAAACTGCCAGCCCGTGCGCTGGATGCATCATAGCGAAACTGCGCCCACCCCATTGGCAGCAATGGCAAAAAAGTCGCAATATGTCATGACACGTCACGTGATGTTGCGGGTTTGACACTCCTGCAGTATGCTGTATGCTGCTTGCTAAGACTGGAAGACTGAAATCAGCTCAAATTGAAAAAATGGAACAAATAGATATTGATAATGAATTAGATCTTCTATAATTTTGACATGTTGGCTGGGAACTCTTGGAAATGTACTTGCATTACCTCTGAAGAGCTTCAGGATGGAGACCCTTGTTTAATATATAGAAAATTTGGGAAAACTATTCAATGTGGAATTTCCAAAAAGTGTATTAGCTGCTTATAGCAAAACCAGCAAAACAAAACAATGTCTTGTTCCAGATTACTTCAAATATTGTTACTAATAAATTTTAAATGCTATGTTAGGCCATAATTCAATGAGGTAAGAATGAACTACAGCAAACATTGAGGTCACGTACTTCTCTTCTTATTTGACCAAAGGGGAAAAACTATTTTTTATTAGCAGTTTTTGGAGAGGCACATCTTGCTATGTCATTCTCATCAACAAAATGTAGTCAGTATTAAATAGAGATTGTTTAAAACAAGCTGATCTGAAATCCACTGGTAGCATCAGAATTGAAAATAAGAAATGGGTTGGCCTTAAGCTGTTTTGGCCATGTTAAACTTTGATTTGGTGTGACGTTTGAATTTGGCCACTGCATTATTTACAATTGGCTCATGTAGAAGTATAGCAAAAGAAAACAAAGTGTGTCACCAGCGCAGAAAGAGAATGGTAGTATACCTCTTTAGAAACTTATGATGAGTTAAATATGTGGTAAATATACAATTAGAATTATTGGTAATAATTACCATCATTCTGACTGTGCTAGTATTAATATCTGAAGTTAGATTTTACTTTTGGTACTGATTTTCAATCTTACTCCAATTTGAACTCAGGTGATACAGTTAATCAAATGTTTACATGCTGATAGTCCTTTGGAAATAAAGTTGGATATCAGTCAGATTGAATGTACATTTTCTGATGCAATAAAGATTAACTTAAAATAGAAAGAACAGACAAGAAGAACCTCTAGCACAGAAGTCTAAGATGACCCCTGGAGTTTTCCCCTACAGTCCTAAACTTCTTCCTCCTCTAAATCTTTGACCTATCTCCCAGCCCTCATGTTTTCAGAATTCTCATTCTCTCTCCCCTCCTGATTATTCACAACGATCAGTTAACCAATAGGTGAGTGCTGAGAGCAAATCATTCACAAATAATTTCTGAGTAGGGAGGGGGATTTATTTCGGTACAAGAAGAGAACCCAGAAGGAAGTGCTTTATGCCATTTTTTTTTCAGGGAGAAAAGACCAGAACGGGACACCTCCGCATGGTCAACTGGGAACAACCAGCTCTGGGCGGCCCCCTTACCACCACTATGTTGCCTCTGCCAACTCATTCTGCCAAATCATTGCAGGACAAGTCAACATGGGCAATTCACTGTGGGAACAACTCGCTGTAGGCACCTGGGACAACTTGCTGGGGTGCCAGATGGAGTCAGGTGAGCAGTCAGGTGAGCGAGCGAGTAAGGAGAGCTGAGTGGGCGGGCAGACGAATGTGTGGGCAGAGCACATAATGGTGGTGGCAACTAAGGGCTTCCCATTCTCCTATCCCTGCCACCACTGTTTACTCTGCCCACTTGCTCACTCACTCACTTACCCACCCAGCTCTTCTTTGGGGTGCCCGCAATGAGTTTTTCCCACAGTGAAAGGCCCATGTTGAGTTGTCCTGCAACGAACTGGCAGCAGTGAGTTGGCAGAGGTGATTTGGCAGTGGCGAAGGGGCTGCCCCTAATTGGCCACCCACAATAGGCCTGTCAGTTGTTCTAGACCCAAAAAGACTGTATTGTCCATATAGAGGACAACAGGTGCCAAGCACTTCCAATAGAACTACCAGATAGATAAATGATTGGAATTTCTGCCTTCTTATTGCCATTCTGGTTTTGAAGCCAACTCTGGTGGTCTTACCTTAAACATGCATAATTAGGAAAACTTTTAAAGTATTGTACTTATTGTTGACTTTGACTTTGCTACTCACATAAAAACAAATTGTAAAAGAAATGCATAAATATTTGTTTCAGGAGAGAAATATCTAATAGCTAGTATACTTACAAATCTTTCATGGACATGTATTCTTTACTGCTACTGAACTTTTCATTCTCTGAGATGCTATATTCTCCCATTCTCACCTCATCCGGCTTTGAAAATAAATTACATATACAATTAATAAATGTTATCTTATACACTATTTGTATACAAATATCATCAGCTAAACTTAACAGTTTCTAGATTTGGATTCCACTATTGATATACTCTGTCTGGCTAAAGCTAAAACTGTATCTTAGTAATGAAGCAAAATAAAATAGTTATTGCTTAGTAGTTAATTTAGTTTCTATAAAAATATCAGGACTGCTGAAAATCTTAGAATATGTTCAAATTGATCTAGACAATGGAATTACCCTTCAGATGACAAATGAGTGACAAAGAAGAA